>NC_040034.1:16725168-16783920 GCF_000972845.2 Larimichthys crocea | reverse complement strand
ATATGTATGTATGTTCTTAACTTCCTCATTGTACCTCTGTCTGTTTTCCTCTGTGATTCCTGCAGAAAATGATCAGCCTCCATACACTGAGTTTAGACCACAATATGTTGGACTTCATTCCAGAGGGGACGTTTTCCCTCCTCCAGAAGCTCAACCGTCTGGACGTCACCTCTAATAAACTGCAAAAGCTGCCACCAGATCCACTTTTTCAACGAGCCCAGGTCTTTCCCAGCTTTGCATTTCAACCAGCCAAAGACCTAAAACACAAATCAGGCATTTCATTTATGTGTATAGATTAAACTGATGTAAGAAATGTCATGTAGTAACTAGGAACTGGCAAGATATAATGAGTTTTTCCAACGTCTCATGGAAGAAGTAGAAACGATTCCATGCTCAGTTTACAGATGAGATGAAAAATATGTGCCGTTGGCACTATGAATTGCATCCAATGGGGCATTCTCTATCTTAGTGACCAATCCAAAACATTGTAATGATTGAATTCATGTTTTTTTTTTAACTACGTACTTGCTTGCGATGGTGATTTTTACAATCATTCATTCAATTCTGGGAAGCAGCAGTAAAAGTTGATGTACATCACCCTTGGCTTGCCCAGTGGAGTGGTGAATTGAACAGCTCCCAGTGACATGTTATGGATTTTTTCTTTTTTTTTTATGTGATCATTGTTTCATCCTACTAGTACTGGCCACGTCAGGGATCATGCCTCCTCTTCTTTTGCATTGTCATTCGGTGGTACCCTCTCCACTGTAACTGTTGAGCTACTATGGCTGCGAAGGCTGAATAGAGAGATGACCTGGAGACGTGCGCTTCACCCCAACACCTCTCTGGAAGATACTTCTGGTCCATTCCTGAGGAGGAGTTTTCTCTGTGAACCTCCCCTCCTCACAGAATACTCCCATGAGATGAGGGTGCTTGAAGGGCAGAGAGTTGCACTCAGTACCCATTGTTTTAATGAGAAATACAAAAAAAAAATAGTACAAACACATGCAATGATTAAAAGTCAACAGTTCCCTCATTGCCCCATTTGGACTAACACCACAAACACAGACATACGCACACTCTATTTTAATTTCTGTAGTTGTGCATTATGTTTTACAAGCCTCTTGGGAATACAGAAATGCCCTACTGTTCAATGAAGCACAAACAGAGAACATCCCGCTAAATTTTAAGGAGGAACGAAGTTAAATCAAGGGCAACAAGCAGGTTGAGAGATGATGGTTACTTCATTTGCGTATATTATGGTCACACACTTTCAATCATGATAGATGTTATGTTTTCAAATATGGAATTATGATGAAATTTCGATGCGGGGGGTAAAGTAAATCAGTGAGCTGTATTCTCTTTCCTTTATTGTCGTCTTGTCTTCAGTCCCATATATGGGGTTAGGTAGAGAGTTATCAAAGGGTCAACCAACCACCTATCTCTTCTTTCACAGCATCCTTTTAAACGCAATAAAATGCAATAAACCAAGAAACCATAGGGGAGTAAATGGTTGCATTTTAGTTTTGGACTTACTACCTATTTTATGTGATTATACCTTTGTATTCCTTTAAATAATATTCTTTGGGCTGCTCTCATTTGTCAGTTTTCCTTTACAATAGCCTGTAATAATGTTATAATTGGAGTCTCTTTAGTTCATAATTAGACATTAGACAACCATGTTTGGAAAATGCGTACAGAATTATTTTTCATTGCAACTCACTGTATTACAAGACAATGAGCAGAGTTACAATGACCCCAATCATACTTGTGCCCCTAATTTTGGATTGCTTTATTTTGATGACTTAAAAGTACTGTTATGACCCATTTCCATTCATTCATGGACCTACAAAAGCTCATTATAAGAATGCACGAGTATGAATAGAGAGTAGCAGTTTTTGCTTGAATTACTCAAACCTACATAACTCATTATCCTTTTGCACAACACATGTTTAGTTGTCATGGGCCTTAATCTCTAGGCTGTGACTAGTTGAGTGTTTTCTTTTCCTTCTATGACGTAAACTGAATGTTTAGTTTTTGGGACCATGATTGGAAAAAATGATACATGACATGTTACCCTGGGCTCTGGAAGCTTGTGATTCATTACATAGACTAGTTGCTTAATTTATCAGGTTAGTTGCTAGTTTATTTTATTTAAATAATACTGATTCACATATCCAGATGTTTCATAGCCACAAAAAGTAAATTACCTATCCTGTACTTTCAATAACTGAAAGCCAACTGAAAAAAACATACCTTTCATTTATTTTCCTCTTCCCTTGTAAGTACTTTACAAGGGGAAGGTCAGTTCTTTGTCCTAGTAGGTAGGGCACTCTTAAGCAATGTGTGCTTTCACTGTACACTTATCTTGTGTCTTATATCCTCCACTGTACTGGTTTTCTCTCTTTAAAGGTGTAAAGCAAGAGGTTGATCCAGAGCCAGCTATTCACTGGACTCTCTCCTGAGGGCAAACTAGTATCTAACTCCTCCAGAAAACATTGGTCTACACCAATGGGGACTCTGGAACATCCTCATCAGTACTGTGAGAAACATGGCTCTTTACCTTGCATCTCCTCCAACCCTGCTGTGAAAGCTCACCAGACAGTAGAACTGGTTTTATAAAACTCCCCAACTCCAAACAACACCAAACATCCAGGACCCGATCCAGGATCATCAGATATTTCCACGTCCCGGCGGAGCCAATGGGAGCAACGTGACAAGTGATGTGAAAGGAGGGGTGGATAAAAAGGGTGGTGCGGCTGAGGCCACGTCATCGACAGCACTGATCAGTTCAACTTCCAGGGAATATTCCCGGCATTAGGATTTCCAGATAAAGTACAATGGCCAGCCAAGTGACTCACCTGGTTTACCGGTCAAGAGTGACAGAATCACTGACATCATGTCCATTCACATTAGAGTTCAGACAGTTTACTCACAATGGAAACAGAACTGTGTATGGCTATGTGGAGGTAGGAAATTACCCAAATGCTGAGCTGTAAAGATTAAATTACAGTAGAATAGATGCAATTTTAATGATCCTGTTGGCATCCTGTGCGCTACAAGGGTACTATGAGTATGCTATGAGGGCCGCTGAGTTAGGTGCTACAAGTACACTACAAACGCACTGTAAGGGCACTAAGAGGATGCTAATAGGGCACTAGGTGCTACAAGGGTCCAGCAAGGGTGCTACAAGGAAGCAAGGACTACAAACTGCTACAAGAGTGTTACAAGGGTCCTACACAGTGCTAAAGAGGTTACAAGGTCCTACAAAGTGGTGCAAGAGTTTACAAGGGCCCTACAACAGTGGTACAAGAGTGTTACAAGGGCCTACAAAAGTGGTACAAGAGTGTACAAGGGCCCACAACGGGGTCCTATAATGCTTTGATCCTGTAAATCAATGTGTGGTCATTGTTTATGTAAGAGCATATGTAGAGACTGTATGTCATGGTTTATTAGATTACACGGGACAGATAGTTCATGTCAGGGCAAATTAGACTAACATGGAGATGAGACAGGGGTGGAAAGTAAAGATGGCAGACAAACTGCGATGTGAGAAAGTTCATGTCTGCAGTCAAACCTGGCAAAACAACGCAGCTCACCTGTGCTGCTGACTCACCAGGACGGCCTTGAACAGGAGAGCACTGCTAGTCTTTCTTGACTTTTGCCGTTTTTTCAGGATACACAGATTAGATCGATCTCGCAGGGAATGATTGTTATTTGAGCTAAATATTTACTCCGGTGAAATGGGGAAGAGGGAATTAACAAACACAAAGAGCTTTTGTAGGGAAATCTGACAGTATTATCTGCCTTTCATATCACACTAATCCCCATACATACTTCATCAGTACGCATTATCATCAAGAGCTGGGTGAGCATTGAGACTGACCGTCTGGTCATGATCACGACAATGCTCTGGTTTTTATTAAATTCATCTCAAAGGACTGATTCTTTTATTATGAGCTATGAATTTGTGTGATCCAGATCTTTTTTCAGCTATTTCTCTATGACATCACCGGTACGTAATTAAACAAACAGTGATCATTCTAAATCTGCTGGTATTATCTGCCTGGCATATTATTCGAATCTCTGTACATAATTCATCAGCACTTAACCCCATTCAGAGGATGCATCATCGAGAGACGGCGCCGTATTTTAAAGCTGTCTGTTTTCAAAGATGGCGTCATCATTTTTCACATTAAGATAGCTTTTCTCTCTGATGCTCTCTCTCTTTTTATTCACAATAGCACACCAAAGCTTTTGTACATTTCCTACACAAGACTGTATTTATACTTTTAGCATGAGACTTGTTGAAAGTATTTATTTAGGGGAGCATGACAGCCACAAAAATAAACAGCTTCCTGCGGGGCACGGAGGAGGAGTGATTTGATAGCCTTTCACCCCACCCTTGATCCTTCCTCAGCCTGTCACGCCACTCAAAGTCTTTCTTTCTCCTCGTCTTTTTCTTTCTTTCTTTTTTTTTTTTTGTTTTTTTTTCCCCAATATTTAAGCGCTGATTCTTTGTGTTTTCTGTGTTATTTTGCAGCCCAATTGTCTTTAGAATGCAGATTGATTCTATTCAACACCTCGGCTGGCACAAAGCATTACTCATTGTTCTTTTTTTTTTTTTTTTCCGAATAAAAGCAGGCATGGAGTTAGCTTGTGAGCATGAGCCTCGAGAAGGTGTAGATCTCTAAGCTTTGTAAACTGACCATTTTCCCCCATACCCCCGAAACGAAATATCAAAAAGAGAGAAGTCATTATCAAGGAGCAGGAAAAGAGGTGGGAAAATATAAGGGGAATGAGGACGAGTTGGATTAGGAGGAAGAGGACTTGACGAGACAATGGGGGACTGGTCCTATATTGTCACAGACATGACACTTACTTTTAGGTCAATGAGAGTGTATTGATTTGTACCACATTGACATTTCTGCAGCTCCTACCTCCTCAATAATGCTCTTTTGTTGGGGGGTATGGTCTGTATATTCCATTACATTGTGAATTCATCCTCTCGTACAAACAGACAAGTGAGTGAGTTTTAGAGACATCCTCCCAGTTATGTTAACCTTGTGGTCATGCAATACCCCTGCTATTGTAATACTTAATTCTGTATTGATCCCTGCAGAGAAATCCCACACACCTCTCCTTCTACGAAGGTCATGGTTAGCTGCAGCACAGCACTGCTAGAGCTGACACTTGAGGCAGACAGATGTTTTACTGATGCAGTACTAGTGTTTTTTAAAGCCTGTCTGCAGTTTTTTTGTATTTCTATTCTGGAGGTAGGCCTACTGCACAATCAGTGACAAGAGCATATGTAAATAATCACTTTCGAAATGTGAGTGATTTCCTAGTGAAGAATAGCTGAACAATGAATTAATTATTTGAAAAGTGGCAATTCTCTGATCACAGCAGTCACATTTTTTACTTTACAAAATAACAGTGTCTCAGTGAGCTGTTTACAAAGTTTACGTTATCTTTATTCTGTGAGTTGGCTTCTGGTCTGGTTAAGGTTCTATTCAAATTAGGTTACCATTTACATTTGTGTAAGTAAGAATAAATATATGTTCTGAGAAGAAAGTGTTATTACCCACGCAGCCAAATTTGAATGATTAAAAATACAGACAGGTTTATTGAATTATGTGTCAAAATCAGGTAAAATTGGCAGTATTTCTCAGCTCCAGGACTGTGGGGCGTGTCTGCTGAATGTGCTGAAGCCACGCCCACGTGTGGGAGCAGTCAAGAAGAAATTTTGAAGTGACTGAAAACGTGTCAGATGAGTTCAGAAAATGACATGACTAACTTTGAAACTCGTGAGTGAATGAATTCATCTCTATCTCTCTGCTAGGGGTTCAGGGTATCCTCAGTGTGTCATCGAACTATTTTCCAACATATGTAATGTATTTTAAACGAAATCTCAGAATTGCCTTTGCAGACTTTTAGGACAATGGAACCTTTATATTTTGGGCATCCTGTAACCTCTTGGGATCCCGGGTTAGTTCAGCATCAAGAAGTTTACAGTGCAAAAATGTAAACGTGCTGTAACCTCCTGCTATCTTAAATAGGGATGTCATCATTTTCAATATTTAAACTGCATGTAAGAAAGTAGTGATCTTGCCAGGAGTTTGTCATTTGTCATACGTACCACACACAATTGCAGCTGTTAGATTAGATTAGATTAGATTAGATTAGATTAGATTAGATTATATTAGATTAGATTGATAGATTGGATATACTTTTTCATCCCACCACGGGGAAATGTACTTGTTACAGCAGCAGGGAAAGTGTAGCATACACTACAAATTAGAAATAGAAAAAGTAGAAAAGGCAAACAAAAAAAAAAAAAAAACACAATAAACGACAGAAATATCTATAACCTACACAATAAACATGAAAAAACAATCAACCTCAAAACAGACAAGTACTGAGGATAGAGTGGCATGATATATAAAAGAGTTTGTAATGTAAAGTGACCTAGTGTAAGAAATATTGCAAAGAAAGTGACCATGATACAAATAATAATATTATTGCAAGAGTAGTTGACGATAGAATAAATAATATTAAAAAAGTAAGTGACATAATAGTGATATAAATATAACTGCAAGGTATAAATGAAATAAAATAGAAAAAAAATGGCAATGAACATGAACAGGAGACTACACATGATCAGTGGTGCAGGTGGTTGTACAGTCTGACAGCAGCAGGGATGAAGGACCTGCTGAGCCTCTCCTTCTTACACCCCAAGTGTCATGTAGGGGTGAGAGGTGTCGTCCATGATGGATGTCAGCTTAACTAACATCCTCCTCTCACCCACTTCCTCTGTGGAGTCCAGAGGACAGTCCAGGACAGAGCTCGCTCTTCTAATAAGTCTGTTGAGCCTGCTACTGTCCCTGTCCGTGCTGCCCCCTCTCCAGCAGACCACAGCATAAAAGATGGCTGAGGCCTCACAGAGTCATAGAAGGTCCTGAGGAGAGCCCTGCACACTCCGAAGGACCTACGCTCCTCAGCAGGTGGAGACGCTCTAGCCCTTCTTGTAAAGTGCGTGGGTGTTATTAGTCCAGTCCAGTTTGTTGTTTAGGTCAGGGGTCTCCAAACTGTTCCACAAAGGGCCAGTGTGGCTGCAGGTTTCCCTTCCAGCCAAACAGCAGCACACCAGACATGACTCATTTAATCAACTGATCTCAGTCTTCAGATAGTTGATTGGTCAAACTGTGTGCTCTTGGTTGGTTGGAACAAAAACCTGCAGCCACACGGGCCCTTTGTGGAACAGTTTGGAGACCCCTGGTTTAGGTGAACACCCAGGAATTTGTAGCTCTCCACCACCTCTATGTTCGATCCCTGGATGTTCACCGGTGTGAAGTGGGATGTTTTCCTCTGGAAATTTACAATCATCTCCTTCGTCTTGCTGGTGTTGAGCTGAAGCTGGTTTAGCTCACTCCAGCTGACAAAGTCCCTGATGACTGTCCTGTACTCCAGATCGTTCCCCTCAGAAACACATCCAACGACGGCTGTGTCGTCAGAGAACTTCTGGATGTGGCAGTGGGTGGTGTTGTGGGTGAAGTCCATCTGTGCTGCAGAGCACCACGTCAGACACACAGTGATGGAGCCTCACAAAATGTGGTCTGTTGGTGAGGTAGTCTGTTGCCCCCCGATCCGAAGACCCTCTTCTTCTCGTTCTATATAAGTGGTGTCATATATAAATATGACACCACTTAAAGTGATCAACTTAGACTGTAGAACAATCAAAATGTATTATGTGTATACAGTAATTAGGTCCAGCTCACTGACATTAGCATTTCCAATGTAGCACTAAAAAGGCAGGCTATTCAGACACAGTTAACAAACTCAAAATTAAAATGACCATTCCCATTTATGCTCATCTGTACACTAGAATCTTTCAGGGTTTTGTTAAGCCATTTCATAGAACATGAACTCTCTTAAATCATCATAATTTGTACAGTATAAAACAGACTTTTCACTTCACACTACACACAGCTAATACTTACCACTGAATATTTTTGAATTGACCAATTTCAAAGGCCAGAGGAAGAAGAGAGGCTCTCAAGTGTGCCACCAAAGATCTTTTGATAAAGAAGTACATGTTGGTAATATATGATTTAGTTCCAAACTTTACTCTGATATGCACATATCATATGATTTTGGCTTTGGCAAGATGTGTTCAAGAATCTAATCCAAAACTGCACTTATGTTTTTTTATTGCTAACGACACTGACATTCGTAAAACCTTGGCTGACGTCTCTTTTCTTTTCCTGTAAAGAACTCAATTAAGTCCTTCACACAGCCTTTGTCTCAGCCTTAGGTGTTAACCCCTCATTCAGGGTCAGGTCAAGGGAAGGCTGGTGTCAGAGAAATCATGGTGCAGACCTTTTGAACATTACCACATTACCACAGAGAAAGCAGTGAATGCAGTCTTTGGGCTTTTACACCTCACTGGTTTTATTGCACAATTCACAAAGCTGCGTGGATGATGTCGGTAAAACTAGCTGTCCGCATCAAAAACGATAACCATAAAACAACCACAATTTAGAATGCAATCTTCTTCAGACTTAGAGCCAATTATTGCCCTTAATTAAGGATCTGGATAAATGCAAGCCATTCTGGGATTATAGAAAGAATGACTACACAAATTATAGGCTGAGGAGATGTATTGTTTAGTCGATAAATAGATTAAACAATAATGGTGGTGTAAAAGGCTGATGAAGACGTGTGCCTTGAGCAGAGAGACATTTGCTTTTAATCTGAAAAATAAACAGTTTTGTTGAGTTTTCTTTTTTATTTCAGCCTATTGGATTGATTGTGTGACCATGTTTTATTTTTTAAACGTCATACTTCCCAAGTTAAAACCAACAAATTCATAAAAAGGACACAGGTTATGTCCATTTAGTATATTGTAGGTTAAAGTAATCACGTGCTTTTTTTCAGTATGTGCATTGAAATGTAGGGTGGCAGTAGCTTAGTAAGCACAGATAAGAATTTGAAAAAAGCAATATAAAGAACAAAATTACAAGAAAAAAAAATATTATAGTGAATTTTAGCTCTTTTTTAAAAAATGTGCTATTTCAGTATATAAAAACTGTGATTTGTCTTCAGTGATCCTTATGGGCCTGGCTGATAAGTTGTCTGATGTTCTGGGTTTGGACCTCATTGTGGAGTTCATCTTGTTACTCTGAATAAACATAGATGATGAGGATTGTCGAGGAGCTTTTAAAATGAATCAAAACACTGGAAAAAAAAATACAAATGGTTAATTGAAGGAAGGCTCAGGTAGAATGTAGTTCATCCATTAGACACCTGGAGATAGCAAGGCTTCAAAACATCTGCCAAATCTTGTTTTCCCTTGCATACATGTAGGACATAAACTCTTCTTTGACATTCACAAAGTTACTGAAGAAGACACACACAAGAAACCCATCCACCCTCATCCCTGGTCCTCTTCTGCTCTGCCTGTTTTGTTTTGTTTTCTTCCCTATGTGTTCTTTCAGCGGTTGTTTTCCACTCCAGCAGATCCATCGAGCTACAGGGGCTGGTTGCCATTTGGCAAAAAAAAACTACACATCAAGCAAATTGTGTGGCAAGTGTATTTTTATGAGGCTTCACAACAGGGGGTGGGGGATGAATCCAGGCTTTTAAAAAGGTAACCACCACCACCTCCCCTCTCTCTCCCCCCGAGCTCTGTCTCTCACTAGCTGGAAAGAGTTTATCCTTGCCAATAGTCCCTGCGGCCCAGGTATAACACCTTGCTCAGCTGTGCTTAAGGCATGAAAAAACATCCGCCTTTATCCCGCCGTAATGTTCCAATTCTGATTTTATAGCACCATAAACATATCGTAGGTCTAACGTCTCACGCTGTTATTGTTGTAAGTAGTCTATGGGGTTTTAAATGCAGAGACGTAGTATAGAGGGAACGGATGTTACCGAAGGGAAGAAGAGGTGGTAAAAAGCAAAGGAAACAACAGACTAACATAACATGAAGAACATTTATATAACTCCTCCATCAGATGAGGGAATGAGAAGGAGTTTTTTTAAAAAAAGGAAGCGCAAGAAAATGACAAATAAAAAGAACCAAATAACGAGATGGGAGGATAAATGGAGTGCATTAAGAACCAAATAACGAGATGGGAGGATAAATGGAGTGCATTATGAAAAAAAAACAGATTAGAAGAGAGGATGGAGTAAAAAAAGGGCATAAAGTCATAGGTAGTAAGTTCAGAAGAAAGGCTACAGTAATGACAAAGAAGAAAAGAATAAAGGGTAATAACAATAGGAGGAAGGTGGGAAGAAGTGAGAAGGAAAGAATGATGGTTAAATTAAAGAGAGAGAAGATGGAGAAGTTTTAGGAAGGACGGACAAAATGAAAAAAGGAAGGATGGAAGAGAAGTAGGAAGGAACAAAATAGGGAAAAAGACAGTAAAATGAGAAATGATGAGAGAAATGAAAGAAATGTGTGGGGGATTTTTAAAAAATAGACTTAAGAGTCACGGATGAGGGAAAAAAAATGACAAGATGGCGGGAAAAAGTATAGAAGGAGCCAACCTTAGCATTAAAGAGAAATGTAGATGACTCAGCTGAACAGGAAGAATGGAGCTGAGCTGGGCAGATGGAGCTCTACACCCAGCTACATATAGTGCTGAAACGTCTTCCCCGCATCTGGGACACTTTTCGTTGCATGGCACTTTGACATCTACTTTGCTGTGCTCGTTTGCACTGAGCTCAGCAGTAATGAGACCTTGCTAAGTGTGGAGCCTAGAATAAGGAACTGAAGATGTTAAAATAAGAGCCTCGGCTGCTTGTCTTTATTCCTGAGATCACAGACTAGTATGATTTACTGAATTGTCATTAAATGTATATTTTTGAAACAAAAACCTCCAAATGCTTTAGTTTGATAAATCGCAACATTTAAATTCAATTCACTTGTATTTATATGTTATAGTGTCGACAGGCAAAGAAAAGTCCATTCACAGTGACTGGTTGAGTTAAGGGAGGAATAAAGAAATGGACCTGCTGTCACTGTTTTACATAATTTTAAATGGAGGTCCTTTTGTTTTTCACATGCTTTATGTAAATGACTTAAATTCAAATATAACTTCATCTGAAACTCTAATAACCAACACAACACTGGCGTATTATCCCCTTTTGATGTTGCCTATTTACATATCCAGTAGTCACGGAGCATAAGCATTTATTTGGGGTCATGTTTCTGTTGCCGATAACTCCTGATAATTGCTCTGCTATGTTTACCACAGTCAGTATAACCTTTCCAGTCTGCTGTTTGGTGCTGGGTTTCTGCTGAAAACCTGCTCACTACCTTGTTGGTTGAGTTGGGGTTGGAGAGTTGGTTGATAATTTTCTGTTGCTTCAACACTACAAGCTAGAAAAGCTTTAAGTTTTTGTCTTTTCCATCCGAATGTCTTTGACTCTTTCAGTTGTAAAACTCAATTTGATCTGCAATTCTAGGCATGTTAATTATATTCATTTCAAAACTAAACTTTGTTTCATTAGATCTTTTATTTATTTATAGTGTCTGGAAGCAGTAACTCATTATCCCATAATTTCCTAAAACACCCAAAATGGCAACTATACCCTGCTTCACCTTGAACAATTCTAATATTAACTGATAAGATGAAACAAATGTTTGTTGTTCTCAACATCTAATTTCACTGATAAAAGAGGACTTCTTGAAAGGAATATTTCACATAAAGAACTTTCAAGTTATTATTTTTTCCCCTCTCAGTTATTTTAATGTGTGATGATCATGATAAGTGACGCAAATCAAAGGGTGGGGATAGTTATAGTGTCTGGATATTGTTTACACACTGATATTTAAATGAAGTATTAATCTGTGTTGTTGGGATCGGTAACACTATATATTGCACTGTTTGGGGGCACGATATTAACATAATCTCATGAGATGTTACCACCAGTGTTTAACTTCATGATAAAACTATGAAAGCATTGCTAGACTACTAGCTCGGGGGCTGATATTGACTTTTTCAGTGTTCTTTCTGATTTTGGGTCTAATGGATAAAAATGGCTGGGGAGGTGTTAGCAGAGCTCACTTCAAAATCTCTGTTCCACCTCTGACTACAAACTGTGTGAGTGCTTGTTAAGCATTAGCTCTGCCATCAGGGGCATTATGCATGGTAAAACAGAGATAAGAAGCTAGCTTCTGCAATGTTTTCTATCTGCCTGAGAGACTCAGACCTATTAGCATGGCATTGTGCCATCTTCTGTGTAAGCCACATTAGCTTTGAGGTCAACAGTAATGGTGCAGGAGTTGAACTACCATTAATCCTCTTCTCTTTGTGCTTAGAAACCAGTTATTCTTAACTGGTCTGATTTTACCCATGTGCCTCATGTGAGACTGTTTGCTTAATTGTTGAGTCATACATAATATAATAAGCTGTATCATTACATTTCATGATACAGCTTATTGTATTATTATAAAATAGCAAAAATGTGAAAATGTGTGGATAACACGTTTAAAAAGTGCACTGTAAAGAAAAGTGGTTGTTGTTTTTTTTGACCCCACATCTGTTTTTGTGTGCTTTGCTGACTTATCTGACAAAGTTATCTCAGGCTATTTTATTTAGACAAGCTTGCATCACGGTAGCATGGGAGGATTTAGCCAGAAGCACTGAGTACTATTTTCTGCAATAATTGGACAACCTAGATATCTGTGACCCACATTTTGGTCCCTGTTTGGGCAATACTGCTGTGCAGTTTTACAATGTTCTTTCTAATGTGGGTGGGTAGTTGTAATATATACTAGAAGAGCCAACACAATTTTTGCACAATTTTACATTCTTCTGAAACAGCTTTATTATCTAGGTTTTGGGGTATGTTGTTCGAAGCTCACTATTGATTGTGGAAACAGGAGTTTTCACCATAAGTAGCTTGTTCTGGTACATTTGATCACATCTCGTGTTTTTCATCAGCAGAAAAAGTTTCGCCATTCGTCAGTTGTCTTTTATTTAAAATAAAAGTACATCCAGCTATTAAGTTGTCAGATATCACATTGTGAAACATCTACCTTGTGATAAAGGAAATATTTAGCAGATGGTGTTCTT
This sequence comes from Larimichthys crocea, assembly GCF_000972845.2. NCBI lineage: Eukaryota > Metazoa > Chordata > Actinopteri > Sciaenidae > Larimichthys > Larimichthys crocea. The sequence continues at coordinate 16,770,841 of NC_040034.1, read as the reverse complement.
TTAAAAGAGAAACAGACTTATTTGTTGTCTGTTTGGAAAACATTAAGGTACCACCAGTAGCTGGTTATCCAGTGACTTTATATTTACCATACAAATCGGTGAATCCAACTCCTGGATATCACATGTTCCCAAGTGAAAACAAAAGTTTAATCCAGAACAGCAAACTCTTTTTTTTTTTTCAAAACTGGACAACTTCCACTCACCTTATGAAAAAAACAATATTCCCCTGCAGCAACATGAAATAATGAGCTAGCCCAGAGCAGTGAATATCATTTGCAAACATTGGAAGTTGTTGTCACAAATGGTCTGACTGGGCTCTGCTATTACAGGGGAACTACAGCTGAGTTATTAGAAGTCCTAGTCCCTTATCGCATGGCTCCAGCTCGACCTGGAATCCTTGTTCTTGTCTGTTGAAACATTGCCATAAATTCCCTCCTGGAATAATATATGTTTGTGGCCTCTAAGGCTTTGTCCAATATTTAATCAAGTGAAATGGCCTGAAATAGAACAATCTGGTATCATAGTTTACTGTGCATGGAGGCAACCATTTGTCTTGAGTCTAAAAGATGACTGCAACTAATGGAGATTACATTGTCCTCCTGGCTTTGTCCGTAGCTTGAGTGAGAAAAGCTAGAGTTGAATAACATGCACACAAACCCATGTGCGCTCACATTCGTGCATGTGCCCACACAATGATGCGGTTTAGCAGCATGTAGAGTGATGAATGTTGGCAGCAGGCCAGACATGGTGACAGCCACTGGGAAGAGGAGGCTGCCATGGGAGGATAGAGGACTGCAATAGAACTCACACACATGCATGTATAGTAAATACATATATACTGCAGATAGGCATAAGTACCCAAAGGGATCCCCATAGAGGAGCATACATACAGACACTTTCTCTTGTGTAATGAAAGTGTAATGAAACCAAGAAACACACACACAGACACAGGCGCCCTGGGCTGAGGGCTTGGCAGAACAGAGTAGATAGATTAGTGTAATAGTCTCGGCCAAGGCAATCATCTGCCCACTGTAGGGCTTCAAATACTGGCAGCAAGATCCAGCTCAGACACAAAGAAATTAGCCACAATGAATGAGTCAGTCTGGATGAGTTCACACTGCTAACGGCTCAAGAAATAATCGTATGCAAAACAAAAAAGAAAATCCACTCATTTGCATGAAAATGTATTTTGTGAACGCAGCATGAAGCAAAACAGTACAAACACATGATCAATATCTTGATTGTTCCTTGTATCTATGAATTATAGATGATGACAGCTTAGCTTACACGTTGACAATGAAAACTAGCTATGCAATTTGAGTTTCGTTGGCCAGAGAGTCCAGTTGGATGGGTTTTGTTTAGAAACACTGTGATGTGGGCTGTGTCCAGGAGGAGTCATGTAGCTAATGGGTTCTTGGAAGCAAAAGTTCCTGAGGTGGAGAAAAGGAACAATGTCATTTATTCATGCGGATACATGGCTAAGCTGAAAACAAACCCTCAGTCATGTACATAATTACTGCCCATTCATAGATTTTTAACCCAAACACAAGAAGTGTTTTATGGAATTAAACTATCGCCCACTTACAGAGCGGTAAGATATTATTCAAGGTAGATAATGGCAGTGATGTGAGAATAGGAGTTTTGTTGGTATACAAATACTACATAGTTCACAGAACATGTTTTATGGACTGACATGACATCCATCAACAAAACATCATATGGAATATCTTTTGGACGAATGGCATTCCATTACTGCAGCATCATCAGTTTATCTTATTTATTGTGGCTTTGTAATCAATTTCAATTGTATATTCATAAAAAAAACCCACAAAACATTTGTTGTTGCCCAAATTATGCCAAAATGATTTAAGGCATAAAGAGATGTGTGTCTATCTTAGATTGTAACAAGCTTTGTACCACATAGATGAATGTATTTTTACAAGTAATACACACATACTGCCGACAGAAACTGAATATGATTCAGTGATAATGATCAGTCACTGTCAGTAATGGATACTCAACCATTAATTGAATCAATATCTAATGGCAGTCTATGTGAGACATCTATATATCAACCTATGATACAGTCACCGATTGTTTCTAACATGGTGACAGAAGTAGTTTGAATTAACCTAAGAAATACGGCAAAAAATTCCTCACGTGATCGTAAAAACAACAAATTCTTCTTGTCCATTCGGCATCAATATAATTCAACGAGGTAAACTGTATTTCCGTATAGACTTCACATTTTGGATTTTATCATCTCAAGAACTCACTGCCAGCGTTATTTTAGTGGGAGACAACCATATAAATGTGGTGAACAGTTTAAATAAATGAACTAAAATAAGTTCTTGTTGGTGGATCAGATACACACCGAATTGAACAAAGACACAAAACACTTGTTAATTCACCATCTGTCACGTGTATCAGCGGACTCTTGTTTCTCTTATCTTTTCTTATCTAATCTCTTATTTCACTGGTTGCATACATGATACAAAGCAGCTGGCCTGCGGTGACATATAGACCTATACATAGTAGCTGAGAAGATAGTGTTCAGGAAATGATTATGTGTTCCTTGGCAACTATGCAGTCCCAGTCCTGTTATGGAACAATTTCTCTCGGTGACAATTAAATCATTAGATAAACAAACAAATCAAAATCTGTCGCCACTTTGTACAAAATAGCACTTGTAGAACTGTTGTATAAAAGCAATATCACATTCGGCATGCTGCTTCGTGCCTATAAAATCACAAAATGTGCAGATATTCAGTATAACAGCACTCCATCTCATGCAATATTACTTATATCCTGTATATAAATGTAGATCCCAGGGACATACAGTCGTGATCTGGTAAACAGGCTTCTCTGTTTGAGAGGATGACAGTGTTTAAGCTTACGAGAAAAACATTAACCCTGGAATGTGCAGTAATAAACAAACCCATTATTTTACACAAATATATTAATGCTTTTTTGGTTAACGTGACAAACAGCCACTCACCCATTAATACACACAAATGAGGCCCAAGGCCGCAGCCATAATAGGGAAATTAATCTCTGTCTGTGTGCGTGTATACAAATGTAGCTGCTTGTATTGAGCTTGTAGGTGTCGGGGGACACTCGCTCCTATCATTAACCTGCACATTTCAATGTCACTGTATGTGTCTCAACGCTGAAATAATGGCATTGTGTGTGTGTATGTGTGATTGTGTGTGGGACCAAGGTTCACCACTATAGTGATGAAAACATTAAGAGCAGCAAAGAGGAGAACACTCATGGTCAGCCAGCTTTCAGATGGTCCCATTAGTATTCATGGGGTCATATAAAAGCTCACACACACACTCTGTGTGTACAGCCTTGTGGTGTAATTCCACTGAGGGCACACTGATGACCTGCCCCTACATTCATTCCTTAGCTCTTTATACTAACTAGCACACCTTCTCATAACCTTCACTTAACTTGAACCCTAAACCAGATGCTTAACCTGGCCAAAATAGCCCTTTGCTCCTCTCAGTGCGCTCAAGGTGGTAAACTGTGAACTAGTCGCCCCCTTTGGTTTTAATGAGGAATATCATTAGCATTTTAATTAGCAAATCCAGAAAAGCTGACAAGCCCTTTAAGAGAAACTGAAGGGCAAATGTGCAAATCCTCTAATCAATGTGACAAACGTCAGCTTGAACACAAAGTGGCAAAGTACATTTTGAATTTGTCTAAAATGAGATTCAGATTGATTTTGTTAAAAAGTACACTTGTGCCTGGTTGAAACTTTGTTGCCAGTTTCCAGCCTATGGAAGGACAACTGGTCGAAAAACACCTATGCAATAATAAATCATTTAAATAGTCTCTTGTCCCACTGATGACTTTGGGAGTTTTGTTTTTGAGGATTCAGCACCCTAGCTATACACAGTGGAGCTAAGTGCATTGATTCTCAATCATCCTGAGTTGGTTTTTGTTTTGTTTTCTGTTTACATTACATTTATTATTTAGGTTGTACGTTAATTGACACTTAAATTAATTAGGGAGGGTTTCAAGAGTTGTTAGACTGTTTTTTATATTAACAATGGATCACATGGCTTGTTTGAGAATGGTGTGACTTCTAGTCTAGTGACTTCTTTTAGCATCTTTTGGTCAATACAAACCAAAACTTATTGTAAGCAATGCATCCAGATTCAGGGCAGCTAAAGAGTTCTAAAGAACCATCATACACTGACAGATGCAGTTGGCTGGTGAACATTCAGCAGCTAAAGAGCGAGTTTCTCAGGAACTGGTGGGGACCAAAACAGAGCCAAAAAGTTAGGGTTTTATATTGTATGTAACTGTTGAGGGTCACCATATTGGCTTTAGAATTCAACATTTTTTGACACCAGCACTACTTTGCTCCATGTCAGATTATATAAGTGGGAACCCAAAGGCTAACCTAACCCGTGGATTCCTCTACTTATTGTGCATTGTTACTCTGTTGACACACATAGCTCTTAAGTATTAAACATTTGTATTTCCTGTCCCTCTCTTTTCACAGAATGATCCCCCCCTCAAGCAAGAACTTTCTGGTCAACAACCTCGCAGCTGGGACCCAATATGACCTCTGTGTACTGGCCATCTACGATGATGTCATCACCTCTCTGACAGCGACACGTGTAGTTGGCTGTGTGCAGTTCACCACCGAGTCAGAGTACATGAGGTGTCATTTTATGCAGTCTCAGTTCCTCGGCGGGACTATGATCATCATCATCGGAGGGATAATAGTGGCCTCTGTGCTCGTTTTCATCATCATCCTAATGATACGGTACAAGGTGGGTCTCTGTTTGGCTCGCTAAATCCACTTGGGCCAGAAAGGAGAATAAGAGAGTGGGAAGATTGGTTTCATTCACATTGTGGCGGTATGCTAGCCTGGTCTAATACTGATAACCCAATTACCTAAACATTTTTAACCATTTAAGATACAATATATCGCAGCATCCAACCAAATACCATTGATTCTATATATTCTTGCATGATTATCATTTCTCAGTGACATTTTGTGCAAGCCTATTTCTGCTATGAGAGATATGAACTGAGATATAGTCTTTTTTATGGATTTTGTTTGTTTGTTTTGCATTTCACCTTAAAAGCACAGAAGTGCAAGGCTATCCTAGATGCCTAGCTGAAATTCAAGTGTGGACATTGATATTATTTGGTATTCTCCTCAACCACTAGCCTACTGGGTGCTCTGTCCTGAGTCATAGTTGTGACTTTGCATCATCATTTTGACTTAATAGGTCACAATTTAGACTTTAAAATACTGAACCACTTTGACTTCCTATAAAAATTTGACTTACATCCATTCAATTTCCATAACCCCTTATCAGGGTTTATGATCCTTATCAGGTCACAGGGGGCTGGAGCCGATCCCAGCTGACATTTGGCAAGAGGCGGAGTACACCCTGGACAAGTTGCCAGTTCATTTCAGGGCTGACGCATAGAGATAAACAACCATTTACACCTATGGGCCGTTTAGAGTCAGTTATTCTATAAACCTACATGTTTTTGGATTGTGGGAAGAAGCCGGAGTACCTGGAGAGAACCCACAGAGACATGGGGAAAACATATAAACTCCACACAGAAAGGACTCATCACAGGGACCATCTTGCAGTGAGAGTGCTGAGTGTGAGACAACAGTGCCACTGCACCACCAAAATTTCACTTAATACGGATTTTTTTTATCATCAGCTTAATATTGAATAATAATAATGTTGTTTTTTTTGTTTTTTTTTACATGTAAGGTTAGGTGAACAATTTTAAGACCAACACCAAAAGTTTCTATAGTACTTCAAACTTTATTGAATGAGAAATTAGATCACAGAAACCAATCTAATTTTAACCATTCGTATGTTATGATACTGACCCAAGAAGATACTTTCCTGGCTGCAGAATCTAGGCTGATTAACTTGAAGTTTATAGTGCATAATTTATTTTCTTACCTTATATAATTCTTGATCATTTTTGATATGCGTTTAATCACCTACTTAGACCTTGAATCTTAATGGAATGTTTAAGCTTATCTGTCATTTATATCATGATATGAAAAATAACTGTGGTAATATTTCTTGCCATATTGCTTAGCTCTTCATATTTCACTCTGAAAGAAAGAACCAAACAATGCTTTCATTTGTTTTATCCGCAGGTGTGTAACCCTGGTGAGGGTAGTAAAGGTGTTTCACTGTCGATGACCAACGTTCACTCACAGACCAATGGGTCGCAGTCGCAGGGATGCACTGTGACTCCCAGCGCCTCTAAACACGGCTCAATCGGATTAGACGACCTCTCAGGAGGCTCGAAGAAAAGGAGTGGAGCAGCAGGAGGAGGAGGAGGAGCAGGGGGCAAGGATACGATGACTCAGTCATCCGACTCTTCCCTGCCTGACTGCTCCACGGCTACGTCAATTCTCAGCCAGCCTTGGGCTGAGGAACGGGAGAAAGCAGGTGAAGAGAGAGCTCAAGCTGGCGTCTCGTCACCCACCACCGGTTCACTGACCAAGCCAAAGCGGAAGCCCGCTCCAAGTAAGCCAGGCTCGGCTTGCTCGAACACCTCGGCTACTCCCGAAAACCTCCTCGCCTCCTCCCCTCGCCCTCCTTCCTCCTCCTCCTCCTCCGCCGCCTCCTCTGCTCTCCTCCCCTGCTCCCCCCCTCTGGAGAATCTCAACACCAACCGCAACAACTCCACCTCTCTCAACCAAACCCCACCACCCTATGTCCCATCCCCTTTCTCCAGCCCTCTTGGCACCCCGAGTCCCGTCCCCTCCATCCGATTTAGAGAGACGCCCATCCTGCGCAGGGCTCCTCGCGGCTCCTCCTCCGCCAAGTACCAGACTCTCCCTGTGGATGAGGGAGGGAGGAGCAGGGCGAGGAGGAGGTACTCGCTCAGCGAAGGAGGTGGCTCAAAGACTCACTCGTTCCATCAGGGAGGAGGAGCGCCCAAATTAGGGCGCATAATGCGGAACAAAAGGAGCCAATCAATGAGCGGGATGCTTCTCCCGAAAGACGGGGATGGAGACTCGGACAAAGGGCGGTGTGAGTCGGACTGGATCTTAGAAAGCACGGTTTGAACTGGAACCATACAGCAACCATCAAATAAACTTTGGTTTATTCATTATTGTTCATCTTTTGTATGAGTGTGTGCCTGCGGTTATGTGTGTGTGTGTTAGTTTGAATTTGTTTAGAGGTGTGTGAGTGAAGCTAACAAACAAAGGTGTGTTTGTGACATATGACACAGTGTGTGTGTTGTGTGTTTTTTTGTGTGTATGTGTGTGTTCATGTTGGAACCTTTGTTTATAGACATGTGAGGTGATGATCATGTGTTTCAGGGTGAAAGTGTGACTTTTTCTTTATTGGCCTGACATTTTTTCTATTGTTTTCATACTTTTCCTCCACAATTCTGTATTCAGTTTACAGTTATTATAATTATTATTTTTTTCACTTTTACAGTTTCTTGTCAGTTTTTCAATCTGTCATTCAGTGAGTGGATAACTCGCCTTGTCTCGTAGCGTCCTCAAGTTGTCTCGTTGGTTCCACTTTATAGCACAAAAGAAAACAAGACAATGGGCTCGCCACATCATTTCCCGATTCACGATCACCTGAAAATACCACGGAAAGGGAAATATTACAGGAAAAAAAAAAAGAGGAATAAAAAAAGATTACAAGAACTGAAAAGCACAGCATTCTTACACTCACAGGCCCACAGGAAGTGTGTGTCCATACCGTGGCAAGAGAACAGCAGTCGGTGCCTTCTTTTGCACTAACAGACCCTCTGACAGATGATATAACTGGATCTAGGACTCAGCCACACTCCACAAACGAGGGATTAAGACGAAGAGGACAAACAAAGGAAGAGAAAGATTTCACACATAGCCTTTCTTACCTACTGATGAGTACAGACAGTTTCTTGACATGTAGACAGACAAAAACGGAGACAAAAAGTAACAAAATGACAAAGACTTTAACGTACCTCTTATGAAATTGATATTTTTTAAAGGGAAGAATAAAAAAAACAAAAAAAAGAACATTAAAACCCTGTGAGCTTTTCACTGACATTGGTACACTACAGCCTGTGTTGGTCACAAGCTCCCGGGAAGCTTCTGTACAGAAAAGACAACATGTACAGTGTTGTTATGTTGTGTAAAATAAAAAAAGGAACAAAATGAAAACGGGAAATGTGAAACGTGTGTTTTATGTACATACTGAATACGTTGAAAATATACTTGTGAGGCAGAAAATCAGAACAAATGTGTGATAGTTTTTAATTAAAGCAACTAATTTTGATTTGATACACCAGTGTTTAAAAAAAAAACTATACACACACACAGTCGCACAAATACACACACAGCATGGCTGTTTATTTAGAGAAGATAATCTAATTGACAAAACTGCCACTTTTCCATGACTGCAAACACATTTATGTGTCATTATTCTGAAAAACGGCTGCTATGACAGTCTTTACAATATGCCAACGAGTAAGAGTCAAGTACTAACAATAACAAAAAAAGAAAATCATTGCTTTAACTGTTAAAATAAGATTGAAATGATAATGTCCAGAGCAGTAGTAAAATATTGGACCAAAATCATGGAACAAATGTACAGTGAATGTACAGTATGCTGGTGTATGGTATGGTACTGTATGGTATGGTATGGTATGGTATGGTATGGTATGGTATGGTACCATACATCAACTACATCCAGAACTATGCAGGCAATAAACAATATAAGCAACACAGAAAATGACAGAGGGAGCAAGGTAAAGGTACTTAAATTGTTTACCCAAGTAATTTAGTGATTCAGTGACAGTGGCAGTTTAGTTGTTTCTTCCAGGCCTGAAGGACAAAATGGTCACAGGAGGCTCAAAAAAGTGTGGTCTGTTTGTAGTTTGTTTTTGGCTACTGTAGAAACATGGCAGTTAAACATGGCCAAGTACACATGAATATGTAGATATAAAAGGTACATTCTAATGAAACAGAAATGCAAGGATTCTTATTCCTCAGGTGATTATACACTAATAAAAACATATTTATAACTTATGTTCCATGTATGCCATGTTATGTAAACAGAGCCTCCTAAATCTTACATGCAGGACCTTTATTCTAAAATAATACATCATCATAGATTTTCTGTATCTGAAAAGTAACAGGCTACTAATGTTGTCAAATTAATGTAAAGTATAAAGTAGTATGAAATGGAAATATGCAAGAAATGTACAAGAAAAAAAAAAGTACAGTGCTTGAGTAAATGTTCTTGTTTACATTCCATCACTGCACGGAAGAGAAAATTAAGGGACCTTTTTACTTTGAACCCCCTATTTCAGTCAAGTCTGAGCATATAGACGTCATTCCTATTATCATCTAATTATATACTGTATGTTAATGTCCCTAGAGTTAACCTCTATGTAACCCCTGTTCAACAGAAGTAGAAACATCAAAAGTACTTTTAGGCTCACCTCCTTGGATAATTGAGCTTAAAAGTAATGATTCACTCGGTTGCCTTTTAGTTCTGCTCGGTTTCATGCTTACACTGACACATTGTATATAAGAAGTAAACGTGACATTGTACGCAGTGGCAGGACCATCATTGGACAATGCTGCCATGTAACACTTTACTGCACCTTACTGTATGTGTTTAAATATCAATCAAAAGACAAAATAAATCACAAACAATAAATTGAGCAGTATTAATTTAGACAGAAAGTGGACCATAAATGTAATCATTAATGATGGACGTGTTCGAAAAAGAAGAGCTTTCCAATCATCCATTGGACCAAGACCTCGGTTGGGTTCTTAAGTCTGCACTAAAGTTCTATTGACAGATTTCAGGCCGACCTAAACAAACCTAAACAAATTGCTAAACACACCAAGTTAATTTGAATCAAATCAAATAGGTTAGGTTAATAGGTTTTCATACATTACCACTTCAAGTTAAGGAAAAAAAAATCAAGTACTAGTTGAACATCAAAAACACAAAATCAAAACTACCCCTTTCACATCTCGTGCTCTGAATATGCTGTGATCGCAGCAATGAGATGTGGCTCTGACACCGCACATTATACGCACAGCAACGTCTAGGCCAGCACCTACAGTAACAAGGTGGCCTGGGGGCCAAAGCCAGTATGGATGAAGTCACTATGAGTTAACATCAAGGCAGGAAATTGATTCACTTTGCAATTAAATTACTGAAAATTCTTTGACATGAAACAGTTCTGACAGGCAATTGCAAATGGATGTTCTCACTTCACTTATCAGACATTGCCGTTTTAATGGAGTAAATTGATCTGATGGTGAATCATTACTGACCTTTGTGAACATATTTGAGTGTTTATTCTGTGTTTTTCACTAGTGGTGGGCCCTCACTGTTTCAACCTTAAATAATCAGTAATTAAGTCAAACGAAACTGACATGTTTCATCCTGACAAAGTTATTTAATTAAAGAGAGTGAGATGCAAACTAAATCTCCTGTGGGTTTAAAACCAAAATTACCCCCACTACTGCTCTCCTATCACATTCAGGCTCTCTCCCGGGTTTTAAATTTCAATAGCTGATGTCGCCAAGAGACATCAGGTGAATATTTAATCAGGAACCTGAGTCGCTGGAGGGACATACGAGAAGATGAGAGGGGAAACTATTCTTCTCGTTTAATTTGTGTAAAAAGCCCATTGCTTCTGCTGTATAGCTGCCCTATACAACCACAGATGGGAGCTCACACATCCGTAGTGCTACTCTCTTCAAAAGTGTGTCAGTAATGTTTCATGCCTCCTTGACTGACCTTCCATTGCCTGTCTTAAGCTGTAAACGCTTAATGGTAAGCGGCTTTGGAGGAGAATATCCCTATTTATATGCTTCTTCCTCATTTTCTCTCCCTTTCAACCCCTCTCTCTTCTTCCCTCCTTCAATCTCTCAGTTTCTCTCATTTTATATTTTTCTGTGCATTGACTGATTGTGTAAAGAGAAGCTTAAAGTAGGCTACTCAACTGTGATTTTTCTCAATTAATTAACACTGCCAGATTCAATATAGGGTGCAAACTTTATTTATAAAGTTTTGTTGAAGACTGCAGTGTCCCATGACTCACGACTTGGGATCAGAACCTGGCAAAGTGCAGAAGTGATGGCCATCTGATCAAGTCCCAGAAGAAGTTTGAGTCATCTGGTAGACCCAGGAGCTGGGAGGCAGTGGTACCCGAAGGACAAGAACTGAGATCACAAGAATGTGAGAAACTGTTGGAAAGTCTTTTTACAGAGTTTTAATGCTGCTAATTAAAGACTTTGCTTTATGAACCAGAATAGTTTTTAAGAGCTAACAAAACCTTAAACCTGAAAGTGTGTTAAACCTGAAGTGTGTGAAGTCTGACTCTTAATGGTGAGAAGCAAGCCATCTGCTCTTGGCTGATCTTTGGTTCCAGGTGAATAACCATCTGTTGCAGAGTAAAGGTCCAGTCACACCAACATTTCAAATGCTGAAATCAATTAATCTCACTGGAATTGCTGCAACACATGGATTCTCTCAGGGGCATGAATGAAATATGCATGAACTTTTTGCATCAGCTTCATTTTTGGTGAACTTCAGAAAGCGTTTGAGGGAACAGAGGACCAAAGAGTCCAAGATGGAAAAGGCTATAATAGCTTATTAGCTATGTTGTATAATTTCCTTTTGAATAAGCTGCATGAACGTTAGAGAGTTTTTTTCCTTCTTCAACAACTCTTGAATGAGAAATTATGTACAATCATGTAAAGTAATTGCCAGGGGAGGTAAACATACTAGTAAATAGAAACACAAAGCTAGAGAGCTATTGTAACTGATTAGCGCTTGCATGTTCCTGTGTGCTAGCATGTTAGCTGCTAGCTTTTCAGCCACACTTAAGCAATATTGCACGGGAGGGTGTGTTTTACAGTTATTATTGATACCCCGCGATAAACGAGGGACCACTGTATCCCTCGTTTATCGCGGGGTATACGTTCTAAAAGTAACCCGCAATAAACGAAATCCGCAAAGTAAGTGTTTTAAGGCCGTAAAACCCCTAACCACACACTTTTATACACTTTTCTCAGACAGGCATTAACATTTTCTTACATTTCTCTCTTATTTAAACACTCTCAAAGTTCAAACTTTCGCAGATTTAACAAAAATAAGTACAATACTGCATTAGTAAATGAAACCATATTTCACAGTTCCTCTGACGTTGCCGCTCCACTGTAACGGCTTTTTCCTCCAAAGGCCTTGGTGCAGGTGTTTTTTTTCGAGTGCAGAACATTTTGTACAGTATTCCCTTAGCTAATCAGGACGCAGAACACGATGCGCATTCATACTGTACAGTACGCTGTAAAAAAAAAAAAAAGCATGCAAAATTACACAAAAAAAAATCTGCGTTATAGCGAGGGACAACTGTATATAGATATATATATATAGATATATAATATATATATAATATATATTATATTATTATTATATATAATAATATATATATATATATATAATATATATATATATATTACAGCACAACAATTAGCCAACAATTGTCATCAACCCTCTTATTTCTTGGAACTGTGCAGAGGCGATGTAGAAACTAACCCAGAGTGAATAAACTTGTTTAACTGAAGCAATGTCTGAATAAACAAATGCCTGTTTCGTCATTCCAAATTGCTGGGTCATTGCTTTACATTTGTTTGCTGCTGTAAATACACATCTTTGGTATCTTTTACTGAAAGTAAAAAAAAGTCTCTCTCAAGTGATGTGTTTCTTATTATCTAAGCAACACAAAGACAAGAATGCCGTCAGCCGTAACTCATCAGAATAAAACCCAACATCACAAAACACAGTCCTATCCACTGACAATTAATCTCATAGAACTGCAGCACAAAACAACCCCAGCAGAGATAGCACGGGAAACAAAATGAAGCAAAGAAACAAAAGAAACTTGCTGATTAACAGCCTTCATAACTTCATGTCTTACTGCAAAAAACATGGCATGCTGACATGCTGACTCTTTAGTTTTTCCATATCACTATTTATCTCACTTAATATGCTTTTCAAGTAGATCAAGTAACCAACGCCATAGTGACATGGTGGACTGAGAGAGGGCTTGTTGGCTTGATTCCTCACTGGTTGAGGCTGTTGGGTTAAGCTGTTGCAACAAGGTCCTGTAGCTGTGTAATTTAATGGAGAGGGAAAAAAATGTGTGCGTTTACAATCTGGCTTTCTGTGCCAACCTTAACATGGGAAACAAGAGCCAGTTTGGAAAGCTTTCAAATTGTTAAGTAAGATCATGGGTGCGGATCAGGCTCAGAGTATGCACATTTACAGGAGAGTAATCAAGGATTAAGGAAGGCAACTGTCAGTCTAAACTCCCTGACCATCCTTTTAAAGGTGATTATAAAGCCAGTTTGAAAGGCTGTGTAAATGCTATACTTTATGGGACTGTTATTTCCTAATATTTTCAAGAAAAAAGCTAATAATTAAGAACTAATCACAGATAGATATTTCATTTAAGTTGTTTGTGTTCTGTTGAATTGTGTTGTTGTGGTTGTTTATCTTGCTTTTAATTTGACTACTACAGTTTTTTTCCATTTGCTTAAACACAATTTTGCAAACTATGCTGGTTTTATCAAAATACTAACACAATTCACCAAACCACACACCCAAACTGCAAAACACCTCATATATCACACAAAATGAAGCACTGCAACCAAAATCAAACTTTTGCACCAGATGGCACACACTTCATTCGTATTCGTAGATTTCTGTCTAACCAACTACACACTGTTGGGCATAATGAAAAGCACTCTCATCTTTAGTATGCTTTGCCATAATACTAACATAGTTCAAACTGTAGAGAATTCTTCAGATTGTTTACATGCACAGAAATATTTGCAGATACACACACATGCTATTGAAATATTTATTTTATTTATTTTTCACCAAACAAGTCAGCACAGCAGATATATTTACATTGGAGTGAACTAAAATATGCTCACAAAACAGTAAGCTGAAAAATACAATTGCAGAAAAAATGGTCAGAAAAAATAAATACATAAAAAAATAAAGAGGAAAGCAAAATAATTTGACAACACTGCTCTACCCCGACCTCTCACTCTTCCTCCCCCTCTCATTCAAACCCTCCCTCTTCCTCTTCCTCTCTCAGCAATGTCTTCCAAAGATGCTCACCTATGGTCTTTTATTGCTTACTTCCTGATTGAAGTGTTAACAATTACATAACACCATGTTTGGCCAGGTGGCACACACAGTGGCCAATGAGCTCATGTAGTGTCATTTTATTTTATGCAAATTGTAAACATGTGACTTTATGTCAGATTGTTGTGTCTTATGCAGAGAACCGCGTTCAGTACACTTAAAAAGAGCCACTTCGAATTGCAAAATGTGCGTAAAGCAGAAAATGTGTTTAAAGTTTTGGAGATTTGAGATAAAGTTTTGCTTCCTGTGTGTCAGTTTAAATATTCGTGCTATCCATGTCATTTCAGTGTGTTAGCAACTGGACAAAACTGTAATCACATTTTCCAGCTAAAAAAAAAAATCCTTATGTATGTGTGTGTGTGTGTGTGTGTGTGTGTGTGTGTGTGTGTGTGTGTGTGTGTGTGTGTGTGTGTGTGTGTGTGTGTGTGTGTGTGTGTGTTTGTGTGTGATCCTGGTTTCTGTGTATTGAGTTCCTTCCACCACAGTATCAGATAGTCACTCTCCCCCGCCGTCTTACACCATCCATATGGTTATATGAGCATCTGAGCAGGTGTATCTTGTATTGTGGACACACACATACACACAAACCCACACACACACACACACACATACACCATATCATGTGTTTTTTTGCAGTAGATTTCCCATTCTGAATTATCTATGCCTTCAGGGATCCTGGTGTTGTATAATGAACCGAACACTAATTATTCTGCTGTGTGTGTGTGTGTGTGTGTGTGTGTGTGTGTCCAGGCTTGTGTGGATGTTTTTGTCCATCTAAAGTAATTGTGTTTGCTTTACTTCTGTAGGATCAAATGCCAAACTGAGGGATTCAATTAGAGGTTAGAATTAGGGACCCAATGTAAGTAAATGGATTGTTCTCAAGAGTAGAATAACATGTGTGTGTGTGTGTGTGTGTGTACGTAAGAACTAAATTATTCTGCCCGGTTTCCTTTGCTCATGAAGCCAGAAGGAATGCTTGATGAGTGTGTCAGCATGTGCTGGCCAACTGTGGTGATGTGTTTGTGTACGAGAGAAAGAGAGCATGTCAGCATGTACATGACACAGGGAGAGCGTGTGTGTGAGTTTGAATGTGTGTGTGACCGTGTGTAGTGAGTGAAGTGAACATCACCTCGACATCACCACAAAGGAAAATAATGAGATTAATTTCTGAACAGTACCCTATTAAATGAGTGCAAAGTGTCAAGTTAGCAACATCATTTTGTATTAAGCGAATGGAGCGCACAGAAAACAAATGAGGCTGCGCATCTTGTTTTCCTCTGTTCAGGCACTGGAAAGTTAGCGTCTGAGGGCATGAGGTTCAAACTGTGCAGAAAAACAGTTAATCAACTATTCATTTAAGAAAAAGAAAAAAAATCAGCAAGTAATCCCTGCTCTGAAAATTTCTTACAGCATATGCAGAAGCCTTGATGTGCCCTATATTTAGTTTTGTTTTTTTCTTGAATCATAAAGAAACACTCTTTCCCGGCTCATGTACGTTTTGAAATTCATTCCATAATAGACAAGGAGCGACAACAACTAAATCATCCTCGGAATAAATAAAAGGTCCTTGAGATGAGGCAGCTTACATAAACGGCTCTATAAGTGGATCTGGCATCAGTTATTGTCAAGGACTTTGCGATAATGTGTTGCTTTGTCTGATTCCTGCATAATATGAGCAAAGCCTTATTTAGGCCTCCCTGCTTTACTAGGTGAAATAAACAGCTCTATGGAAAGCAGAAAAAAATGTAGAGATTTTCTCACCTTAAACACATCTGACACATCTTTCCTGGATGGTTTTATTTTCATTCTGTGAAAATCTCAATCTCAAGGCAAAATTCCAATGATTTGCCCATTCAGTGGAGGGATGCGAGGAGTTTACTATGCAGCCTCTCATGTAAGAACAAGGACAAGTAGTGACATTTTTACCAAGCACCCTACACGCATACTGCATTATTTCAGAGTGGCGGTAAAGGACTGAGCTTGTTTTGGTGTTTCTAGACAATTGCTAACACGACTCCACTAGCAGTTTTTTTCACAATACCATGTTGTATTCACGTCTGTTAATTGGTTCCTCAATTGATTAGAAACTACGATGGTGCCAAAACATGTGGAAAACCAGACCCAGAGCCAGTGATTAGTTTGTCCATTCTGGGCTACTGTAGAAACAAAGCAGTTCAACATGGCACATACTGTGGAAGAGCACCTGTGGTACTGTAGATATAATAGGCCCATTCTAAGGTAATAAATAATAATAAGTAATAAAATATTGTTAGGTGATTATACAATAACAAGAACATGTTATGATTGTTATTTTCTATTTATGCAATAGTCTGTAAATTGAAGCCCCTAAATCGGACACGCTGGACCTTTAATAGTCCCCGTGCACATCCATGCAGGTGACACAATATAGTCCCGCTGATGATTTCATACTCAGTGTACCATTGCACCAGCAGATGAGAAAGCAAACACTATTAGTTCTAAAGGACACACACAGACATACAGTAGGTTAGCTTTAATATACTTTTACTTCATCTGTGATAAATCACAATTTGCACACATCGAGAGGAAGAGGACGGTGCATCCAACAGCAAGATGATGAAATGTAATGAACCATAATAAGCTGACAAACCTGTGATGTGTTTTAATGTGTGTTAGATTAACTTTTAAAGCTGCTGCTCTGCTTTGTGTTCTTACCAGAAACATGATTCGTTTAAGTTTAGCAGACAGCACTCTCACCGAGTGAGAAACAAACCAGATGTTGCATCCTAAGGTGTCAGGTGTGACGAATATAAGAAGCCAGAACACACGTGAGGACATGAAGAGAAGTGTTCACACTATAGGCCATTTTGTACATGTGATATGCCAAGTAAAGTTCAGTGCTAAGTATATGACAAATTACTCCACTGAAAGTAAATGCTTTGCATTCAGAGCTTGGTAGGGGAAAAAAATTGACTTTACAAGACTATCACTGAGTCCCACTCTCACATATAAATATGTATTTTTAGATTTAATTTATTTCACTGCCTGTTATTCGTAGCCAACTCCTCCTCTTCACTTCTTCTCCAACTCTTAAGCAGTCTTACTAAACTCTGAGTGTGTTGACACACTGTAGCCAACAACAGGATGACAGTATAAGGAGGAGCCTGGCCCAGCAGCAGATTGTGTTCTCTTGAAGCTGTTCTGCTGTGTCCCTAAAGACAAAATACTTGCTCTATGTTGCCATTACCCCTTAAATTTGACTTGCCAACCATTTAGTCATACAGCTCAAGCTTTAAACTGACTATGCATTGGTGAAATGAGAGAACAAACACCTTCCTGCAGCAGCACCATGCTGTGCGGAGGATGTCTGGCTTGCTCACACACCGAGACATGTTTAAAAAATCGGAGGCAGAGCTGAGCGCCAAATACACTCGAGAGGCTTTGTGAGGTGAGGGACTCGACAGAGTGATAAAAGGCCGAGGGAGGTGTTCCTACAACCCCTGCGCCATTCTTTCATCTATTTCCCCACCTCCTCTTCCCAAAGCACCTAAAGTGTACACTCTCCGGCAGCACAGCCCCGGGGACGATTTGAATGCTGACTTTTTTTATATATACTGCCACTATCTTTTTCTTTTCAGTGAGGATGAGGATGAAGGAGGGATGACAAAAAGTGAAGGAGAGAGGCATGGAAAAAGAGGGATGGTAGCAACTGAGAAGTAGTGGAAATGGGATGATGGAGGGAAGAAGTACAGAAGATTTGATCCATATTTATTAACCGGGGGAATGAATAGCTGACTAGAAGAAGGTCTGCACTGCTGAAAAGGTATAATTTCCAACACATCTGCAGTAAATATAGTGTTGTCAACACAGCATTACCCATGCATACAAACAAAACTTGGCTTATGTGCCTGTTGTGTTGAAAAGCTACTGCATATGGGATCTGCATTCAAATTTTACCTAAAAGAAAATTCTGCATTTTGGGAAATATGTGCTTTCTTGCCGCAGAGAGGCAGAGAATCTGTACGTTCAACATGAGGATAGATTCTGGAGATCATGAGCTTATTAGCATAAAGACTGGAAGCAGGAAGAAACAGTTTAGTTTGTTAGTTCTAGTTTGTTTCATCAGTACAAAAACCATAAGCTATGGTCTAACAGGGAGGCACTGCATGTGCTGAGCTATTTCTTGGCCAGGCCCGTGACTTCTGGGTCTTTTAAGACAGAGCCAGTCAAGCTGCTTCCCCATGCTTTCAGTGTTTATGCTGATACAAGCTAAACACACCAGTTTCCTCTTTAATGTACATGAGACACGAGAGTGGGCTTTTACGGAAGCGTATTGCATTCACTTGAAAAAAAAAATTAGACACCTTTTCTCGTAATTACGTTGTAGATCACGATGTTGTAATTACGAGATCTCGAAATTACGAGAAAAGATCTCGTAATTCTGAGATAAGGTGTCTAATTTTTTTTTTCAAGCAAATGCAATATGCTTCCATAGTCTTTTCATCTAACTCTCTGCAAAAACAGTGAATACAGATGAGTGTTGTCTACATGCCAATATGTCAAACTACAAAAAGAAATACTTTCTGCATACAAAACACGTTTTCTAAACGGTGTACTACTACTCCATTTAGCATTGTGCTCTAAACACAAAGATCTGTTCATTTACAGTCATTCCTTTAATCATGGCTATTTTAAAACAAACAATATTAAACTAAATTAAATATTTGTCAGGTGGAAGGCAAGTCTGTAAAAAAAAAGATCTATCTTTAAAAGGATTTAAAAGCAGAAACAGTGTCAGCTGATCGAATATTAATTGGTAGAAGCTGAAGTGCCAGTACATCAAACACTCAAATCACCCTTTGAATTTAACCTGGACTTTGCTGCAGCTAGCAGGCCAAGTTTAACAGATCTGAGAGGTTTCTTTGGACAGTAAAGAGTTAAGAGTTCACTGACTGTACACCTGGTCATGTAAAGCCATGTAAGTCAAGAGTAAGATTTTAAAATAAATGGCAACCCTGGGCAAGGAGGCTAAACTATGATGTGAGAAGAGTGTTTGGTCTTCATGTGAAGGTTGGCTGCAGAGTACTGCACAGTCTGTAATTGAGCAACATGTCGGGCCCTGAGGCAGGTAAAAAAGACATCACTATAGTTCAGGTGTGAAGATATAAAATGAATAACGTTCTTTGTATTGCTAAGAGATAACGTTGATCTGATCTTGGAAATGTTCCTGAGTTGGTAGAAACAGGATTGTACCTTTTTCTGTGTTTGTCTGTGTTTTGTTGAAAGTTTACTGTCGAAGATAACACCCAGGTTCTTAGCAGTGCTAAGATTTGCGATAAGGGGACCAAGCAGGACTGGACTTGATTACAGCCATGCTCAGGTCAGATGATAAGCATTTCTGTTTTGTCAGAGTTTAATTGCAAAATGTTTTGTCACATCTTGTAGTGTGGCAACCGTGTTGTATTCAGATCTTTTAATGGCGAGACATAACTGTTTATCATCTGCATAGCAGTGAAATGAGATGTTATGGTGACAAATGACCTCATGGTAGCATATACAGAGAAAACAGAATTGGTCCGAGAATTGATTCTTGAGATATGATATTGTATTGTCTGTCTAGCTGAAGAGATAAATGGAACAAGTCAGCCATACTATTTTCTGTTTGATAGGAGGAGAACCACTCCTCCAGGACTGTTTGAGAAATGTCCACCCAATCCTTCAGTCCATTAATTAGTGTAGTGTGTTAAATGGTGGCTGTGCTAAGGTCAAACAGCATGAGTACAGTGAAGTGTCAAGAGTCTGCAACCATTTGAAACACTTACACTGACTGGATGAGGGTTTCACCTGAGACTGTGTGACAGAAAAGTGTAAATGACCCTCAGTCATTATGCAACCACAACGATGCAATAAGACTATAAATATATTGCAGTCCACTTAGTTGAACTGTGTAAGTCCATAAAATTTTCATCTTGTATTCCATGATCTATTTCCAAAAGTGCTCACCATAGACTAACCTTTTATTTCTATTCTGAAGTTTTAAGAATAGCTTTGCAAAGCAACACACTAATTCTAGCTTGTTATCGGCACCATTGTGCACTGAAACAGTAAGTGGTTCCTATTTAAGTTTGTACAGTGTTTGTTCTCCTTGTACAAAACCTTCTCCTTTTTGCAACCTGTTCAAACAAAATAACATTTACAACATCTTTATCTGACTCTTGCATTTGTGGCATTGAATTACAAATGTGTACATACTGTGCATATCTTGTCAAAACAAAATCTCCCGATTCAGGGGTTTCAATGGGGAGAATGTGGACATGTCTTCAAGATTTATTCAAGTGTCCAGACGATATTTGAATGAATGCACAAGTATGCACAACACAAACACGTACATAACCTTGAAGCCTTCTTAATAGTGTCACGTTTATCATGACAAAAATAAATAAAACAACATTCCCATTCACCTTCACAGGCTGCCTGACCCTCAGTATGGAACGCAAGAACAACACAGGATTTATTGACTTTGTTGTCATAAGTGTTGGATGGTATACTGTATAAGATATACCAGATATGTTATTTCCAGCACTAAATCATATATGGACTGGCCAAATTGAAGAATCAGAGAATGATGTTGTATGTTTTAGTCATTACCATGTTCACAATCTTATCTTAGCTAAACCAAAGTATTGACCTAATGATGTCACAAGATAAAAAGTCTGGATATCACCCAAGTCATAATTCATCCTCTAGAGACCACAAAGGGCAATGTAGGGGATATAGTGGAATCTAGCAATGTAGTTGCAGATTTCAACCGCCTCACCTACACCTCTCCTAATACACTGGCAGTGAATCATGTGAAAAACACAAAGGGCCCTTTCTAGAGCCATTGTTTAGTTTGTTTGTTCTGAGAGTACTGTTTGGAAGAGGACCCACAATGTCTGTGGGTATAAAAGGTAATTAAAAACATAACAAGTCTTGAATGAATATAGCCCCCTAAATCTGACACACTGTTGAGCCGCATTTTGTAATAACGGTGCATTTTGTAATAAACGTCCAAAATGTAAGAACTTTTTCATTTCATTTTGGAATAAACTGCCGCATTTTGTAATAAACTGATAACAGATAATCTTGTCAAAATGTAATAACTTATTACATAATGCGGCAAAATTTATTACAAAATGTGTTGGGGCAGTTTATTACAAAATGCGGCTTTATTACAAAATGAAATGAAAAAGTTATTACATTTTGGACGTTTATTACAAAATGCACCGTTATTACAAAATGCGGCTCAACACACACTGAACCTTGACAAAATGTCAAAGTCCAATGTCAAAATCGTCTTTCTACAAAACAGACACCCGAGAGTTCAGTTAATGGAGCTTTTCCATTGTAATGTATTTTATGAGTGAGACTTAATAGGAGCCTCTCACACACATTTCAAAGCTGTGAATTGACAATTTGAGTGTAATAACTTCAATAACTTCAACTTTAACAGCAGTAAATCAGTAAGCCATTCATTGTTGCTTTTTCTTGGGTTATCTTGACTGTCTAGCCGACTTTTATATCACACATGGATGTTGTTCAAGTATTTGTTCATGTTGGTAAGTAAGCCCTCAGTCCCAGACTTCTCATTAAGCCTGAATACAGATGACAAATGTAGTAGAGAGAGGACAGTAAAACTGTTACAGGCTTACTTTGTGGCCCTGCTGCAACATACGGATCAATTAGCTATTAATGTTAACACTACTGCCCTCATTCCCCAACCATGCTTGTTTACTTCTCCCTTGTTATGGATGTTTAGAGGACTGAGATGGAGGTAAACTCGTAAACACAGACACCTCTGGGAAAACAAAGCAAGAGAGGTGAGGTGGTGGAGGAAAGGAAGACGAGGGGAGAGATGTATTTCTCTTACAGCCAAGTGAAAAAGAAAAATCTTCAACTGTGTGGAGATAATTCCTCTTGTTTCCAATGCAGTTTCATATGCCAGCATTCATTAGAATCAAGCTTGAGTGTCTCAAAACAAGGCAGCGAAAAGCATCATGAGTTTTAAGAAATTTATCCCACAACACTGGCAGATTGGCAGGTTTTTTGCAACATTTATATTCAAACCTCGCAGGGTATTAGTGGAAGAGTGAGCTTGATAGATGAAGAATGAATGTGTGGAAGTGGTGGAGGGAGGAAATATGGGTAAACATACTGAATTGTGGGATAAATATATGGTGAAATAGGGAGAGAAATCGATTGTGAGGTGGCAAAGGAGGAATAGAAAAATGTGGAAAAGGTAAACAGGCAGTCTCTCCCTTTCCATTCTGGAAACTCTCCATTCTGCTGCAATTTCCCTCCCAGTTCTTCTCCTCTCACATTCCCTCCATCCCAGTACTGCAGGCAGCATTCACCAATTTGCCCCACTCTGCACTGTGACCATGCCCTTCAATCCCTCTCTGCGGGTGGATGGATGAATGGTAAGTGGAAAGATATTTTAATAAAGAAAGGATCTGGTGAGGTTGAGGGTGGTAACACAGATAGATTGACAGGGAGAAGGAGAGAGGGGTGAAAAAGATGCCTGAATACATGTTTTTTTAAGTAGAGGGGAGTGTTGAGCAGGGAGTGGTGGATGGGAGAAGGGAAAGATGAAAGGAGAAATACATGTTTTTTTTTTAAACTTGGCAAACAAGAGATGAGAGAGGGGGGAGGAGGGGAATTAAAAGAACAGGAGAAAAATGTTCTTTATGGGTTAACATTCAGAGAACCTAGAAGGTTTATAGCTTCACATTATTGTTTTAGCTCTAGAGCAGACATTGCAAACATGCACATATTTAAAAAAAAAATGTCTTATGGAATTTTCTTGAAAAGCTGTGGGCTTGCCTGATCCTTAGCTGCAATTGTTTCTTCACATCCTTACCATTACCTAAGCAAAGATAATATATAAATGTCTTTATGATGGATAATTATAAATGTTAGAACCCTGAATGTTACTACAAGTCAAAAATTCCACTGACTGCAAGTCATATTTTACCCACCCATTTGACTGACAGTGAGAAAAGAAAGAAGTAAACACCTTCTTGAGTGGACATGGGTATTGGCTGGACTGTTGACTATCAGGGGCTGAGCCCAGCTTTCATCGAGAAACTTTAAACATACCTCTAGAGCAGTGTTTCTCAAGCCTAAAATACACTGCATGCGGAACGGCTCCGTAGCCGTGGCGGAGCCGTTCCGCATACGTTTCAATTTTAGTCAATGTGTCAGCTCACACAGTCTCCGGTCCCGCTGCATCACGGCCCCTCAACGAGGCGACTGGAGCCCTCCGCAATACATACGCAGAGCTTCTATTTTTCCCAGACGCAGGAGTACGGTGCATAAATTCAGCACAGAGCAGATTGTGCGGGGAAGGGAATTGGCCACAAAATACAAAATAAAACTCTGGTTTATTTTCAAAATAAAATACTCCGTGTTCACCGCGGATCGAGTTTCATTACAACAACATGTCATAATGGGCGGGGCCGACCTGAAGTCATCAGGTGAGGGGTTTTCAGGCGTAATCATTTATGACACCTCACATCCTTTTTATACGGACACCAGAAAAAAGATGCGGCGTGGAATGCCATTGCAGGAGTCAAAGAGACTACAGCCGGCAATATCGCGCGATCATGCGTGAATTCACGAGATCTGGTGCGTTCTCGAGACGCTCGGTAGGCGGCGGAGACGCACCTGAGCGCATCACAAACGGATTATGTGTGAGTTGGCGGACGGCGGAGTACGCAGCCGTTCCGGAGTGCAGCTTTTCTGCACCCGTTCCGCATGCAGTGTATTTTCGGGGTCAGGGGTTGAGCCCAGATTCCATCAAGAAACTTTAAACATACCTCTAGAGCAGTGTTTCTCAATCCTGGTCCTCGGGGACCACTGCCCTGCATGTTTTAGAGGTTTCCTCCTCCACCACACCTGATTCAAATGATCAGCTCGTCATCAAGCTCTGCAGTGGCATGATAACTCATTTGAATCAGGTGTGTTGGAGCAGGAAACGTCTTAAAACATGCAGGGCAGTGGTCCCCGAGGACCAGGATTGAGAAACACTGGACTAGACTTTCCATGCACTTTTTCTTGCATGTCACAGCTACACATAGCCAAAAAAGGTAAAAATTGGAGAATGAAAGAAAAGTTTGGATTTGATGCACCATATCATTTGCACATCAATATTCCAATATCTCAAACTAAAATGAGTGTCATATCAAATACCTGCTGCCCTTATGATTATAGGCCTACATGATGGAAAATCCTCAGAATCAATGATACAATGGCAATTTCATTAATTACGAAATCAGGTGTATCAGGTGCAGGGATGCTGGAAGTCAATCACAGTTGGAACTTCAGAGAAGCTCAATTATATTCATGTTTTTTGTAATAAAAAACCCCCGTAGGGGTATGCCACTCTGAGCATACCCCTGCACCCCTAGCAGATAGATAGAGATGAATTCATCTCGCTCAGACTGTTTCAAAGTTGGTCATGTCATTTTCTGAACTCATCCGACTCCTGCTGCTTGACTCCTCCCACGAATGGGCGTGGCTTCAGTGCATTCAGCGGACACACAGTCCTGGAGCTTCTCATTTTTACCTGATTTTGACACCTAATTTCATGAACTTGTTGATATTTTTAATCATTCAAATTTGTCTGGGTGGTAAATAATACGTTCTCCTTTGGTCTGACAAACTCAGAACACATATTTATTCTTACTTTACATTGGCTTTAATATTGAAGAGATGAGCATATGTAACATGGATCTATCTGCCTGTTTGCCACTGTTAACAGAGTTCAGTTCATACACTTCACTACACAATTGTAGCATTAGGCTTCATGGAAAGAAAGTTCATATCATGTCAGTACTTCTGTCCATAAACTGAGAGTCTGCGTCTGGTTCTGTTAACTGAAGATACAAAATTACAATCCTCCTCTTTAGTGACAGCCAAACCACTCAAAATAGAGAATTTTATTACCCAGGCCAGCTGATGCTCATGGATCATAGGGAACACTGAAAAGTGAGAGCATACTTTTGAAAAGTACATTTCAAGATTATAAGGGTAAAGTATAGAAGGAGAGAAGAGAAAATGTGCTTGGAGAACAAATATGATGAAAGAGACAAAAAAAAATGGGGGGGGGGAAAGTTGGAAAGAATATGAAAAAAATTGTGGCACTGAGAGGAAGTAGAAAGTGAGACGAAGATCAAGGTGTGTTGAGCTGGCTGTTTTCAATCCAAGAAGGAGTGGTGGAGGAAAGGAGGAAGAGACAGAGGAAATTCACAGGATCAAAGCAGGGGAGTTTGTTTACAGTGTTTTGTTGGGATCTGTGTGGATGTATCTTTAATGGGTAACTGTGGTGATAACTCAATTTATTGTAGGTGCTAATGGGGCAAAAAAATGGATTTGGACTTCTTTGTGTGTCGTATGTGAATATTGTTGATTGTTGAACACTTCATTTGATTACAGTCAACCTCACCACTAGATAACACCCAACACCCTGGACCGTTAAAGTTAAACAATGGATCAAATGACTACTTGTTATGTAGAAGTTATTTTTGGCAATGACAAATCCAATTAGTACCTAACTCTGCAGTTCCCCTGAGCAGCAGGGTAACATCACTGCACATTTATATTTTTCTTCTTCCGTGAAAATCCACAGGTTTTTCAAACTGCTTTATCTACAGTATTTGAAACAACTCAGAGGCACACAATACTGCTTCCTCGACAAACAATCAGTGAACTGGTGAATCTTAATTTGACTTCTTCCACAGTCACTGCATCAAAAGGATTTTGATTCCACCAGAATTCAATGTAAAGAATAACTTTGCGTTTCCAGACTTTATTCTTCTGCCTTCTTCTACTCCTAAGACCCTAGAAAAACTAAAAAGACTTTAACTCACAGCCAAAACAAGTGAGGCTAAGTTGGGAAAGCTGAAATATGCACGCTGTTCAACATGATTTGTTATGTGGGGACAGTGCAGCAGTGTACCTGAACTGTTTTAAGGATTTTTGAAAATAATGGGAACCTGTGACACCTGTGAGGTAAGTTAATCTCACAGCAGTTGACAGTAGGAGCTTTGTGGTAAATACAGCAGTGGGGTTTAAACTCTTCACAGGCTTTATTAGCTGTACGAAAAAAGACAGGTATATCAGTATGATGCTTTAAACCAGGTCATCTATTTAATAGCTGTGTGTGCTCATGTGTCCGTGGCTGTTTGTGCAACAGTGCAGTGTTGTAATTGCTGCTGTTGGCAAATGAACAGAGAAAGACACAGAGAGATGGAAACACACACAGTATACACACACAAGAGGAGAAAGCAGAAGAAAGCAAAACCCCATCTGGGCAGAGAAACCATCACTAATACTCAGCAAAGACACCAGCTAACTCCTCTACTGACCCAACACTGAACCCACTATTGGTGTTTTTCTGTAACTTTGTGTATATAGCCATGTGTCTATGCGCTAATTTCTAACTTAATTATTAGTTGAATACACTTGAATCTTTCCACAGAGAAAACAGAATTGTCTTCAATCCGCTGTTGTTATGGTTAATTTTGTCTTCAGTTTCTCCAAGTGCAGGTTTGTTCAAACTGTCTCTCTCCATCTCTGTTTCCCTGCATCCCATAGCTTGTTCTTTTAAAAGGCAAACAAGGTAATTAAGCAGAAAAACATGCATCCTTTACCCAGGGGAAGATGTATACTAAAACTTTTGGTTTTAAGATTGAGTCCAGATTAGTCCACACAATAAAATATGAGACATTCTGAGCTATTTGATCAGTGAATATACTTCACACTCCACGCTGAGCTGCTATAGATGAAGAGCAGCACACGGCAGCCTGGGCAAACACACCATCAAAGAAACAACTGTTCTTATGATACCATGCTATGCTGTGGAAAATCATGCCAACATGTCCTGCATGGTCATGGTTGCTTATGACAGTACAAAGAGAAACTGTAATAGAAGTGATGCTTACATTTGACATGCATCAAACTAATTTGAGTTTTAAGAAACGTAAGTGCTGCATGGACGTGAAACAGTTGGTGTCAAAAAGCTGGAGACCATGATAGGAACTTAAGGCGAGACGTTTGTCCAGCAAATAGCCCCTGTGATTCCAGTTCATATCAGTTGCCCCTTGTGTTCATGACACACTTTCTACAATCAAACTCTACATCTAAGCTGTTGGCCTTATTTTGGGGAGTCCATGTGTCCGATGTGCTGAGAGGGGGGCATACATTTCTTCAGCTACACTTAGCCTACCTATGGCTGGAAAGGCGCAACCGAGTGTCAGCCAATCTGTGAAGGAGCATCAGTGAAGCATATTCAAAAACAAACAGGGGCTGTGTCCGAAATCACTCCCTAACCACTATATAGTGTACTATATAGTGACCACGCCATTTTGTAGTGTTGTCCGAATGTTTAGTGTCCACTATATAGTGCACTGCATGTATCCCACAATTCACCGCGGAATGTAGTGAACATCCGATGGTCACTAACCGAAGCAAGATATCCCATCATGCATTGCCAGAAGTTCTCTGGGTGCGGAAAGGAACATAAATATGGCAGATGGACGGGAGTCAGCAGGGGGTGTAGTTTGACGGAGGACAGTTTGTGTATTGAATTAATTAAAGAAAATGATATCTACTCTAATTAAAAAGGCGCTAAAAAGTAGGCTATCACTCACAATTTGACGACGTCTTGCTAGTCTCTCTATTGCTATTCTAGTTCTCCTCCTGATCATCAATAATTGAATTATTGATAAAACACAAACAGCCAGACTGACAGTAGACGGCATTTCTATAGTGCTACAGGAGTTTTCTAGAATAACGGTGTGTGAGGAGCAGTACAACAGTCACGAGGCCAGTTTATTCTATTGTTTATTTTATTACACATTTCAAAACAAGGCAATTTAAATGGCTTTCTACATTCATTAAAAAAAAAAGTGTAAAACGAACAGCATATAATTATACATTCCAGTAGATTACACTGTAACTTTCTGTTACTAAAGAGCCAAGAGAATAAAATATAAAAATATGCTTAAATAGAAAACAAAATACGAAAATAAAACATACAGGACAGTAATCAAAAGACTCTAATTTAGTAAAAATGCAGTAGTAAATGGACAAGTATTATGTGAGACGGCATTAATGTGGTACATTTTAATTGTGCGACAGCAATGATGTAATTACTGGCGCCAAGAGAAGTGTCCGAAAGTGTCCGAACATTTTTTCTGTTGAGCTCACTATATAGTCCACTACATTTATTTCCCTATGTAGGGAGTAGGGAGTAGGGAATGAGTGAGTGATTTCGGACACAGCCAGGGTTATCATTTTTGGGCAATCTGAGGTTTTTGAGGCTTATTACAGACATTTGCCAATTATTCTATTCAAAGGCTAGGAAGATGAAAATGCGTATTTTCTTTGTTTCCCGTGAGTCTATCCACTTGCACAACCTCTCTCTCCTCTGAATCACATGGATGAGCGTGTTCACGGTTGCCGGCACATGCAAGTGTGTGTGACATTTTCTTATTACCTTGGTGTTTGCCTCTCTTTGTTTTGAGTGGTGTGAATAAAATGTTTGTCCTGCATATTTGTTTGTACATTCAGCCCTCAGGCCTACGCTCATGCTTTTTAGGCAGCATCAGAAATATAGCAGTGTAAGGGATTAGAAGATTAAAACAGAGGGGCTACAGTAGTGCTGATTATTATGTGGATTATGGAAAGAAGTACCTGTATTCAATATGAAATGATGAAAACAAAATAAAAGTGAATAGGTTAGAGATGTATTTTTTTAAAGGGTTACATTAAATGGAATTTACAGAGATGGTTGCTTTGTGTCATATTAAGAACTGAGGTAGGCAAAATTAAAGCATTTCTGAATAGCAGTTCTGAAGTGTTTTGTGTAACCTTGCAGAGGATGAATTTCCTTTTGTATCAATACTCCATGTGCAGTGACCAAATGAGTAATCAATTTCTATATACCAATAGTATAAACTATATAATGTTAGAATGTAATATGAAGGACAGCAGTCAGAAAAAAAGAGTAGGTTTCACCATTGCAGACAAGATACAAGATATTCAGTCAGTCCACATCTTGTATTTACTCTGCAATTGGGTTAAATGAATCATGACTCATATCATGAGATTTGGACTTGAACTACATCAAAACAAACCCACAGTGGTGAAGCTGCCAGCTGCTTGATGTTAGGAACTTAGCCAGGAAGACTCTCAGTGATCCCATTATCAAATATGGACCTCATTTTCCTCAGACACATGGTTAGATCAAACAAGAGTAACAAGTGCGTTAAACCTCACCTGACTTAAGCTCTTTTTTTTTTCTCCATGCTATCAGGCAGGATAAGAGGCGTGTGCCTGCAGCTTACTGATGCTTTATAAGTACTTCTGCTCAGCTTGGGCGGTCAGGTTTACTAAATCTGAGAGCAGCTCAGGGCAAAGTGAATACATACTGTCACTGGATGAAGTCTAAAGTGTTGAAACCCAGTCACATTTTAACTTCCTGCCATGTAAGAAGATACAATTATCATTGCAACCGGTGGGTTTGCTGTGCGTCTATGTTTTGTTTATGTCTTGCATAGGTTCAGCTTTCATTAAGTCAGCTTTGACATGCAAATTAGCAGTGTTGATGACCAATGGCAATACCCTGGACAATGCTGACCTTTGAAGGTATGATAGAAGATAAATAGGGAAGCTATCATACCTTTTTAGGTTTGTTGGTTTTTTGAATGTGTCAGTGTATTGACCTAGTGTGTTTAGTTTGTCCATTCTGGGGTACTTGACAGAAGTCACTCAGTATCAAGTTACTAATTGTACTGCAGAGGTGGTCTTGGCCCCGGATACCTATTATACCCGCTGGCTATACCAATAGCCCAGAATTGTGTTGTCGCCCAGGGGCTAAATTATCGTCAGATGATAGACTGACTGACAGTGATGTTGAGTGACAGACAATTTCTCTGTCATTCAAGGTGTCATTCTCTTCTGTTGAATACTTCTCTGCTATGTCTCATGAAACTGTTTAGTTTTCAGTGACTCTTTTGAATGAAATCATGTAGAATCTAAAATGTGTGACATGTGGGTGTACATAAAACTACACTACACAGGATTCCTGCAAAATTAACGACACATTTCATAAGCAAAACTAGATTTTTTTTTTTAAAAAGCAAGTAAAAAAAAAAAGTAATGTGTATGTTTTAACATCAGGTGTGCTAAAATCTGATGCATAGTGACACCCTGCCTTCCACATGCAGACACACACACACAGGCTGATGCTGGTATTTCTGTATACAGTACACATGAGGCATTTACTTAATACAGCCGTCAGTATCATCACTCTTTAACTTCATCAGGAGGCAGTAACTGGCCAAATGTTACGCCATAAAAATAAATATTTGCCACACATCACTCTCTTTTTCCTCCTTTCTGTCTTTGGCCTTGACTGGTGTCGGCATAGCAACATCAACAACTTCCTCTAAATTATGGCGTGGCAGCCAATCAAACACAAGCAGTGACCCTGGAGAGTCAGCGATAACAAATCAGCTTCAGAGAGGAAGTGTGAGTGTGTGTGTGTTAGTGTCAGTGTTGGGTGATATACAGCATTGGACACTCACATCCTCATGTCTTGTTGAGCACAGACCTTTGACTTGAGACTGTCTTATCCATTTTTCATACTTCTGATGGCCCATAGCCTCCTTCATTTTCTCCACTTCTTCTCCCTCACCTCATCTCGTCCTTGTCCCCTTAACACCATCTGGAGTATCTCTTCTGCACCGCTTAGGTTTTATGATACCTCTTACTTTTAGATATATAGTGTACTTTATCTGTCTCTGAACGTGTACAGTGGAGTATGCTGCCTCTATCTTTTGACAGAATTTGCAGACTCTGACTCTTATCTCAAAGACGACTAGGAAGTCTAGTGCATCCTTCTGTTTACGCCACCTTTTTACAGCACTGAAGTCCATACAAGGCTCATGACATACTCTTTTTACTGACCTATGACCAACTGAGTGTGACTCTGGCCTGCTCTGGCCTCACCCTAACGTCTATGTAGCTAGCAGAAACTTTGGTGG
The DNA here is from genome assembly GCF_000972845.2 of Larimichthys crocea. Classification (NCBI taxonomy): domain Eukaryota; kingdom Metazoa; phylum Chordata; class Actinopteri; family Sciaenidae; genus Larimichthys; species Larimichthys crocea. The sequence goes on along the minus strand of NC_040034.1, from coordinate 16,739,571 downwards.
TAACTTCAGACAGCTGTACATGAAAAGACGTTAGACATTCAGAAACGGCTGTAATGGTGGTAGGTATACGTTTCCTTTTTGTGTTAGCTACATTTAGCTTTTTGACCCCAAAACATCTTCAGATTGAATATCGTCTAGCCTGCTCCTTCAGACTCTGATTCAAATTCTATCCAAAGTTCTTTAAACCAGAGACTTTGCCAGGCCATCTCCCTTTTGCTTTGAGAAAATAATAAAGTACGAAGGAAGAGTAAAAATCAAAATATATATATATATATGAACAGTTAACCTGCTGGGAAATGATAGCTCTGCCTTTCTCTCTGTGTATTTTATCTTGTCTGTGTGTCACTTTGTGAGTCAGTGTGTGTCAAGGACTTAAATGCATGGTGCGGTTTGCAGCTGTAATCTGAAGTGGAAGGCAGAAAAAAACAAATTCACTGCATGTACCATCAGCATGACTGAAACATAGCAATTAGAGTACTGGGTAAATATGTTGTGTTTGATGATGCTGATGATGGTACTGTTGAGTTTGAGTGAGCTTGAATAGATTTACAACTGGTTTCACTGAGTGTTTCTTTCTCAGTTGCCCTTCTCGTTCTTCATGCTTCCATGTTTTTGTCATCTCCATGTCCTCATTGTTTGTTGTCAATGTTTTCTTCTCAATATTCTTCCATTCCTCAATGTTCTTTTCTACTGGGTAAATCAATAAATAAGAAAATGACCTTATATCTTGGAAGAGATAACAGTGCTGTTGACATTTTGTTTTCATATGCGGATATTCTGCATGTATCTAGTAATAATGTTTCAGTCTAATTATTTCTCTCGAAGTCGAGTGAAGTTGCTTGTCTCATTGTCTTTTGTGTGCTTTATGTTACTATATAAGTGGTGTCTATTATCTGGCCTTCCTCTGTTCATTTAACATTTATGAGTATGAATACACAACAGTTCCACATCTGCACTGATGAACTTTTAAACTGCTGAACTTTTAATGAGTCCTCTATCTTTCATCGCTAATGTTTTCTTTCTCTGATGATGTTTCGATTCATCTCTGAGACCAGAGCGAGATAATGATTACAGCACATTTATGCAGTTGTCTCATTTTCATTTTAAGTTTTTTAGCTAAAAGCAGCTTGGTTCTATCAACAGTAATGTGAGCCGGTCGGTCAACACGTATGCCTATTTGTGCATTCTGTTTTACCATAATCCTGAAGACTTTGGTGAAACCCTGTTGTTCCTTTTAGTGCCATCTTATAGTTGAGATTTTGGGATTTTAGTGAAATAATTATTGCATGGATTGTCATGAAATTCTGTACAGAGATTCCTATATGCCTGGAGTATCTTAATGACTCTTAATTATTCTCTGACTTTTTATCTAGTGCCAGGAGTTTTCATTTATCTAGTAACATATCTCAACATCTACTTGATGGATTCACAAAACATTCATGGTCCCCAGATGGTAAATGTCACTGACTTTGGACTTTTTCTCTTGTTCGACCACAAGTTTGGCTTTTTGACGAAAATGTTATCAACAACTTTTGGATGGATTGTTATACGTTTTTTAAAGGACATTCATTTCCTTCTGAGGATTAATCAACTTTTTATCTAGCATCATACCCTAGTCAAAATTTTAAGTTCACTAGAACTTTTGATTTATCTGCTAAATTAATGACAACCATAAATTGCCTCATTTTACATGTTAAACACATTAGCATTGCTAGATGGTAATAACTGTTTCCATAGATATATTATATATATATTTAAATAGATTTTGATTTTGATATTTTGAGGTATCACATTGAAAAGGTTGACGTAAATGGCAAGATTCAAATAGACTTCCCCAATTTAGCAAAAAAACGTATGTTATGTCAAGTCAAATCAAGTGAAGTTATGAGGTTAATGTTAGCTAACTACAGAGTTGTAAGAGAACAGATTGTATCTGACTAACATTAGTTCACATCAGTCCTCACAGACTCTTACTGATCCAAATAAGTCCTCAAATGATCACATGAATGGATGGATGAATGAATACAGTTTGCCTATTTTCTTCACATGTAAAACTCTTGAATCCAAAAGTGAGGACTCTTGGGGCAGGCATGATGATGATGATCTGTTCTGATCCCTAGACCACCATGCAGCATCGCAAAGAGCCTGACTGACAGGGTGGTCAGCCAACCATAATAATGCCATTCCCAATGTTCACTTGCATACCAAGAAACATGCAAGACATCGGAACAGTGACTTGAGTCAACTCAAGTCCAAGTCACAATGACATTCCATATACCTGTGGCGACATATTACCAGAGGTAGAAATGAGGTATAATATTCCTTGTATGACTTTATCATTTTCCTTCTTTGGAGAAATAAAGTCATACGAATACAAAAGCTTTCCTATAGCTGACCATCAGCATTCATTTCACTCCTCATTAACCATCTGCACTCTTCCTCCATTTCCTAAATGTTTTCCTTCAATAAACTCATCTAGTGTTTATCCATCTGACATTAGTCTATCGATTGATCTCTACAGCATTTTCATCAAGTCATTAGCTCGCTGCTGCCTTTGTTTAATTGTTTAGTTTGCTCTCCACTCCCTCTTTGTATCATCCTTGGTGTTTTGTGAGTATTGCATCAGTACACTTAAGGTAATGAAGAATGAGGTTGCCTACTGCACTTTGTTCTGCACAGTTTATTGCCTTAGTTTTAAGGCCATATTGCCTTGCGTTTTATCCTGCTGTTCTTCTACAGCTAATCATTGCTGACTAAAGGTAATATACCACATAAAATCCTGTTGTTTCATGTGTCATCTTCTGTTTATTCTTTTTCGTAAAGACACGTTTTAGTCAATATCTATCATCAGCAGCTGAAGAGTTTCAGGACAGACTAGTAATGAAATAATGGGTTGGTGATAATGGAGTGACTTTATCTAATTCACGTACTTGTACAAAATAAAAACAACCTCTGGGCTGTTGGGTGCTTTCTTCAGCTAAATATATTATATTGGATTCTGGGTAAAAGCCTATATTAAATGCTTATATTGTGCTTTTTTCACAGTTTCCATTGATCTGAGGTGTCTGACTGGGTGATTGTTCACCCAGCTTGGTTTTATTGGAATATCTGTTTTACCTTGTTTCTTGATATCATGAGGACTAAGCTCAAGCCAAAATATATCGACAATTTTTTCATTGTAAAACACAACATATTGACAGCTGCACACTCTGAAAGAGAAAACAACAAAAAAGGTATAAAGATAAAAATCACATTTTTATCCTGTTCAGATTCCGTCCATCCATTTTCCATAACCACTTATTCTTATCAGGATTGCAGGGGGCTGGAGCTGATCCCAGCTGACATTGGGTAAGAGGCGGGGTAAAAGTCACTAGTTCCTCACGGGGCTGATACATAGAGACACAACTCTGTGTCAAATTCATGTTCATGTTCTCACCTATGGGCAATTAAGTCTCCAGTTAACTTACTAACTTCAACTGTGGGAGAAATCCAGAGTATCCAGAGAGAACCATGCAGACATGGGGGGAACATGCAAACTCCACAAAGAAGGAGGGTGACTCAAACCAGACACTTTAAGAAACACTGTAAGATGACAGTGCTAACCATTGTTATTGATGACTTGATTACTAATTAATATTTTCTTGAGAAAATGATGCTAGAATATAATGTTATGGTATAATTCTACTGTTACTACTTTATAGAATATTAGTACAGTATTATAGAATATATTTGCCACCAGAGAATGTTGTGTATCTGTGGATGTTTAGATAGCTGCCCCCAAACAAAACCACATTTAGCCAAAACCACTAGAACCATGTTAAAATCAGGGTTTCGTGTCCATGTCACATTCCAGTTTACTTAGAAGACCTGGGCTCATGCTTTAGCACTGGATTTTTTTTTTTTTCACACAGTTCTTCAACAAAGTCTCCTGTGACCTGGGCTGATGTAGGCCAAACACACACAGGATAAACCCCTTCATCATCCTGTCATCTGGTCCTTTGAGGTACAGGATGCAACCACCCGAACCTCAAATGTTTTCTCTCAGCAGACTGAAGCAAGTTTGATAAGTGACTCCTGGCCGTGCCACAGTAAAACCTGCCAAACAGTATGACTGGCCTTAACAGGCTTTAGACTGCATGAAGCTCCTGCTACCCACTGTTGTATCTTTGAGGCACATTCCACAGCCCTTAAACTTATGTTAGCATTGCAGTATTGATTTGTAATTCTTACCACCAGTGTCTGTTCTATTGTCCCAGTGTTGTATCCACTTTAATTGGACTTGCTTTTGAGGACACATCTATGTGATGTCTCACTCCCTGTGCGAAAGCAAAAACTTAGAAAGTTAGAAACTTAGAAAAACAAATCAATACAGGTAAATTCATCTCACCCTCAAAAGGTGTCCTTCTTTTGGGAAGACTAAGTAAGTGTGTGACATTAAGTCAAATGTCATAGTGATAGAAAAAATAATAATCAAGCTCTAATGCAATAATATTCAGTTAATTACTTGTCCTTAATTAGACATTTAGGACCCAGCAGGTATGAGCAATATATTTAGCACCCATTAGTACCCTCAAATCAATAACTTTCCACCTGCAAATTACTTAATAGGTTTCAAATTATAATCTAAATGGTGCCCTCAAGTTATGAATAATCTTTTTAAATTAGTTTTGACAAATTTTGAGTGCAGCAATGGGAACTGACATTACAGAGGTAGCTAATGCAGCCAGTTAGGGAGGACAACATATAGCACCGGTGCAGGCTAAGAGCTGTACTGTATTTAAAAAGCAGAGACAGCAATTTGCTTGCAATTATTTTAGTCATCAGATTCATTCCATTGATCAGTCTCTTAGTTTATTTTCCATACAGTTTAACATGTTTAATATAAGGGGAAGCACCTAACTGCACACAAGTAATTATATAGTAATTATACTTCTGAACACTCTCTATACTGTAGTACAATGTTGTTGTTTGGCACATTAAAACTAGGGAAGATGGTAATCTAAAACCCTGAAGGAAAATATCTACCACAGTAAAGAGGTTGAAACTATTGTAATTACGTGTATAATAGTCTAGAGAAAGTACAGAAGAAAAAAAACTATAAATTTTCCACCCTTAAAAGAAAGAGAAAGGAAAAGTTCTCGTTACTGGTAAATAATGGAAACTGTCTGACCTTTTGAGTTTTCAAGGTTCTACATTATGTTCGAAGAAGACAAAGTTGCATAATAGGTTCCTTATGGTTCTTGATTTTGCACTTGTATGTCAGAAGTCAGGATGGATGATTGATCTAAGGTGCCAGAGTGTCCTAACTCATGTTAGATCTCCCTATGACTAACTTATTTAGCCATAGGGAGGGAGAATTATTAATTCCAAGCTGTTGCAAGTTGTAGCAGAGACCCGTCAGTGCTGTCAGAATTCCTTAGTCAAAGCCAGAGCTCAGTTAAGGTCACATCCTTCATAATAACCATTCAAACTTGAGTGTTCAAACCATTTGACTATCTCCCATTCTGCACAAGATGTAGTGAACAGATGAGTGGTTTAAAAAATTGAATTCCACATGACAACCACAGAGAAAAATATTCAGCTTGAGTAGTAAGAAACAAGTAAGGAAGGGGAGGAGAGTTCCAGGTCAGCTTGTTGTGTGCCTCGCCAACAAAAAAAAGGAAAGAGATGAGCTGAGAGAGAAGAAAGTAACAAAACTGCTCTTTACTAGAGAAGAGGGAATAAAAGACCTGAGAGAGGGATGTGCTCTCACCATTAGCAGTAAACAAGGAACATCATGTTCCTGGAAGGAGAAGAGCGTACAGAGGTACAGAACGCTAAAATTAGGGTTTGTTACTGAAAAGATGGTCTTTTGATAAAACTGGGCTGCCTATACAGTAGAAAAACACAAATTATTTTGATATTGGTGCTACATGACCAGAGAAAACAGAAAGAGGCCTGTTCTGTTTAAGAGGTAGAAAATCAAAAACAAGGCTGCTATCATTAAATGGGCTTGACCAGAGCTTCAGGCGTTTCCACAAATGTAGGCAGTGAAGCCAATTTCCAAATACTGTATTGGAATAGGAAAAAAGTTCTTGTAGATGTCTGTACGTTCACAAAAACCTTTAAATCACATGACATCTTTACTGACTTTATTATCAGCTGCCAGTAAAAAAAAAAAACAGTGTTGTAGTGCAGTGAATTAATCCTACATATGGAGGACACCACTATGAGAAGTCTTCAAAGCCTTGTAGTCTCTATTCTAGATCAAATGAGAGGACTATGACCACAAGGAGCATGTAAAAAGGAACAAAACTCCTTTTCTGTCAATTCAAAATTGTGTAGTACAGTCTGTATTTCAAATAGCCCTAGAACAGGCAAATGAGTGGGAAAGCTCTATGTGGTGGCACCATGGAAGCATATACTACACACATTGTATTGATATAAAGCTGGTTAAGTTAAGTTAGAACCAATTTTCTGTAAACACATTATTGTGTATGTTTGTTTCTGCTTCTGAACTCTGAATATGTTGGATATATATATAAAATAAAAGAATTGAGGACAGGACAAGGTAAGACAAGAGATGACAAGTAAAAAGGAAAAGACAGTTCTAGTATTCCAGTCCATTGACCACAACTGACAAGGTCCTCCATCAGTTTGGAAATATGCTGATCCAACCCACTGTGCTGGGATCTCTAAAATGGGTTTTAACCCTATGAGGTAGGGAAAGGAGAGAAATAACTATGGCGATTTTAAGACAGTCACAGTTTGGAAGAGAAGAAGGGTAAGTGAAATGGAAGATTTTTAAGATTTAATGGAGCCCCTTTCCATTCCAGGCCTCATTTCATTTCTTGACTGCTGTCATATTTGATATTATAATGTGATCTATATCTAATCTGTAGGTAAGGGAAAAAAAGTACAGGTAAGTGTAAGCAGCATGCAGTGTAGCATGAATGTGATGCGATTTGGGAAACTTGAAGATGGAGAAGACTTGATGTGAGACAGAAGTTGAGTCATTCGGTACAGAACAGTGTTTGCCTTACAGAAATGTCATCACCGTGGGTACAAATGTCATCACCATGGGGAGAAATATTGTCGTTTGTAGAAACGCCATTAGCATGGGTACAAACATCATCCATGCAGGTAGAAATTGCATCACAGCTTGTGTAATTGTCATCATCATACAAATATGAATGCAAACCAAAAACAAATTATTGTCAATCATGCTGTAATCTTACTGTTTTAGTTCTCCACAGTGCACCTGAAAATTACAAACCTGCCATCAAAGAAACATTACTATGCAAGAACGTTAGATGGCTAATACGTTTGTGGGCATTTAGTTTGTGTGACATAGCAACATTATTATTTCATAGTAATGACATTACAGTAGACAACCCTTTAGCATTACTCACGACAAACTTCATCACCATTCATATAGTGTTTTAGGTTAGGTTAGGTTTCTTTATTTGTCTCCACCAGGGAGACATTTGTCTTAGGGGATAGATAGGGGAGGTTACAGCACCATAAAACACATATCAACATACCACAAACAGTACAGACATAGCAACCTACAATATACACATACCAGCATGACATGAAATAAAAAAAATTAAAAGATAGGTATTCACAATACATATACCAGTAATATTCATCCTGCCATAAATATAGCTCAATCATACATCCCCTAAAAATGATCACACTCACAGCCACCAATCCATTTCCACACCAACGCACATACACTAACTTTATAACCTTTATAAAAAGTTAAGAAACTGTCCAAAAACAACTACATTCATTTCTGGTCATTAATTGGCTTAGTAGATAAGGGAATAAAAGAGTACTTAAAGTGATTGTGCTTGCACAGGGGAAGCCTGTATCTCTTCCCGGACTTAAGAAGGACATATTCCCCATTCAGCACATGAGAACTATCTGATAAAATGATGTTTGCATGTCTGATAGTTGCCTGCTCAAAAAGATCCTGTGGGGGGGGGGCATCACACCCATAATCTTACCCGCAGTTTTGACTAGGCTCGAAATCTCGGCTCTAGATTTTACTGTGAGATTGCCAAACCAGCAGGTGATACCATAACGAAGAACTGACTCAATCGTTGCTCTGTAAAAGATGAGCTTAATGTTTTTGCAGACTCCAAAAACTCTGAGTCTGGGCAAAAAATGAAGGCGCTGGTGGATTCTAGTGCAGACACTGGCCACCTGAGTGCGCCAACTAAGGTCACTGTCTACCTGTACTCCCAGATACTTAAAACTTTTCACCTGGTCGATGACTAAGCTTAAAACCCCAACTGTTTCCCATGGCGGTGGTTGATTGACATCTGACAGCAGAGAGTGCCCCATATAAGCTAGTTAGTTTAACATGCTGAGTTTAGCAGCGATTCCCACTATGTCACTTTTTGTTCATGTGATTTCGACACCTCCTGAGTATTTGGCAGCTCCTGTGCTGCATCCGTCCCATATTAAACAGAGAAGGGGTCCAGTTAATATTAGCCATCTCTCTATCATGGGCCCAAACAGCAGTTTCCTCTGTTGAAGTCCACCATTCCCCTTAACCTCCTGCCTCTATGGACACTGTTTAACATCACCCAACTTCCTTATTTGCTCCCAGTTGACAAGATTTAAAATTACTATGGCAGCTCTTTGTGACGTAAGCATGTTCTTGTTTGCTGAAACAATTGAAGCTGTTATTTTTCTTTGGAGGACAGTTTTGATATTTTCCCTTGGGAGCTGGTACAGTAGAAGCTGAAAACAAACACAAACCAAAAAAAAGTGTCTGTATCGAATACTTATCAAGTGACCTGAAACTTGATGAATGATAATGTTTCTCTGTCTTTCTGAAGCATAAATAAGCAACTTTTTAAAAAAAGTTTAACTTTTTTTTTTTTTTTGTCATAAAACTAAGACGTCAAAGTTTAGTATACAGCATGGTACACTCCCCTTAAATGGCCAAACATGTTAATAAAGGTTCAACTCAGAACACAAAGTATTTCATTGCCTAACCTTGATTGTTCCACAGCAGTACTACATTAACCATGAACATGTTGTTAAATAACCTCATACTTTCACTACTCAACTTCACTACTCATACTGTCATACTGTTGGTTAGACATAACTGCTCAGTTAGTGGTAAAGTCATTCTTTGTTTGTCAGCCGCAAGTAATCTATCCATTTTTTTAAAAAGAATGCCATTATTAATCTATTAATCGCATATTTAATCTGTCAAAGAAAAAATGCGATGCATGCCACAATGTAGACAGGATGGGTGTGATTGGATTGCTCATTATCCACAGAGCATATCCATACTGTGATCTCATATAATACCAGGTGTAAATTAAGTCCGTCTACCTCCCTCACACTTTTATCTTTCCTTCCCCGCTGACTGGATTAGTACTGAAGTGGACTCCTCGTCTAAAGCTGCCAGTGCCCCTTTGAATTAGCTGTGGCATTTTCAGTCAACCAGGTGATATTAATAGGTCTTTGAAATATTTAAAGGTGATGAGGAAAGAGAAGAAAGGAGAAACGCATGGAGGCAAATCAAACACTAAACACTAGATGAGATAAGAAGATGACAAAAGCCAGTCTCACACTCTCACCGTCCCATGTGACTTCAACCAAGATTTCAATCAAAGGTGTATTGATCTACAAAGGTAAACATCGCACACAGACGTCTTATCAATGACGATAACCCGAACGACACAAGTGTCAGTAGAGCTGATTTTTCAGACCCAAGTACTAAGTGTGGAAGTACTAACACTGACACAGGCTGGTGGATTTTTGCTCAACGTTCTTCAGCGTTCCAAGTCTGTTTTTGATAAATAAACAAATGCTTTTCAAATGAAAAATATAATTATAGGCTTGGTGTGATCGGTCAATGAATGGTTCACACTCTATGGACAACAAATAAATATATCAGCCCTAAAATTATGTTCTTCATCTTGAAAGCTATTTAGTCTTATCACAGTCTACACCGTGTTATTAGGCAGCTATTTGCTTATGATAAAGACACTGTAAACCACATGGCAGACAGACAAGATTATAGAGTTGCTAGTGAATATACTGGAGCACTTAGCAGATACAGATCAAGACATTTTTTACAGGTGTTATGGCATAAGGATGAATCAGTAGTTAAACACTAGTGACTACTGGACGAACACTTGTCAGGTTGCCAGAGACACAACTCCTGAAGAATGATAATGTTGCTCAGTGTGTGAGTAGCCAGTTATTTGCAATAATTTTCAATAATGTAATAACATATCAAAGCTGTGTGTCTGTCACCCTGTTTTGATCTTTTTCTGCCTCAAATTAAGCCAATATTTGATTAATGAAACTTAAAAAAATTACTTGAAACCGATGGAAACAAACAAAACTTCTGAGAACGGTGCAGTGGTAAAAGGGTCCAGAGATAAAGTGAAAACTTGAGAATAAGAGGAAGAAGATAGAAGATAAGGGAACGTCCTATGCTTTGCCAAAAAACCACATCGACCTCTGTCTCTGTCTCTCACAGTCCCATGTGACTTTTATCTGGATTAGTGCCAAAGGTGATTGACAGGCCCACTAATCCAACTGGGGGGGGGGGTCGACAATCCGCGACTTAACACTCGATAATTGGCCTATCAGCCCAAAGCTTGAGCTGTCCGACTTAACGGGGAAAAAATCCACTGGTGACACATATAGAGACTGGAGGGACATGAGAAAATGTGTATGTGTGTGTTAGGGGGTCATTGGTGGAGGTATATACAGTATGTTGTGTGTAGGAAAGACATGTGTGTGTAGTCTTAGTGGGTAAAAAGTCCACTCATGACATCTACTGTACAGCAGGTAATTAGAGATTCATGTGAGGGTTGAGTGTGTGTATGTGTGTGTGTGTGTGTGTGATTTTAGCGGGGCAAATTGACTGATGACATGCAGTTTATTGAGTAGGACTTGTGGAAAAATGCATGTTTGTATATATTGAGTGAGCATGAGAGAGACCCAGTTATCAGACATTTAGTTTAGGAGCTGTGCAGTGTGTGTGTGTGTGTGTGTGTGTGTGTGTGTGTGTGTGTGTGTGTGTGTGTGTGAGCGAGTAGCCATGCGTGTGGGCATTTACTCTGTGTGTGTACTGGTGCATGCAAGCATTTGTGCAAATCTTTGTGTGAGTGTGTGTACGTGTGTGTGGTAAGGGAGAAATGGGCAATTTGCTGCATGACACCTGGACATCAATCACTGTCACGTCTCAGCCCAAATGAACTACCACCACCAGTAACATGTGGTGGTCAGCGGGTGGCCTTTAATTTGCCAGTCAAGATGACATGATGCGAATGGTCTTTTATTTTGACGTCTAGATACATCAAAAGTAAGGGAAAAGTTGCTTTTATTTCCTGTCAATATAGGAACTCTCTGACTCAGAGAAGCTAAAGCAGCCACTGAGTTTAAATAGTGTTGACTGGTGGATATTTTATTAAAGGGTAAGGTAGCCTCACGGTTATCAGGCTGACTGAACAATGTAGGCACAATATGTAATGATATTATGAATGATGGTGAATTTCTTACTCTTTTTATGTGCATACATATATATTTTTATTTCTACATTATTTCCATACTGTGCTTAATCTGTCTTCATTTCCTTTATTCCAATAATGTAATGCATTCTAAATATTCTATACATTGAAACTTCCAAAGCATGTTAACTCATGTATTTCAAATGTATTACATGTGCTTCTGTCTAAATAGTCAGTGGTGGAGTATTCACACATTACACTAGAGAATATTTCAGTGTTATATTACTATATTATATCCTATTCGGTTAAAGTGAATGTCATAACTATAACAATGTACAATATTTTTACAAATATTTCATTAAAGATAAGAATCATCTAAGGCAAAACGGCTCAGTCGTACTGTGTTAATGTGTATGGATGTTTAGTTTGTATCAGATTGACAGGCTTTATGATCAGTCAGCCAGTCATAATTAAATTTGATGGCTTTGGATGGAAAATGCAGCATTTGATTTTATTCGCTGATTAGCGTCACTGGTGTTCATGTTGTTGAGTCTAATTTGCTGTGATGCGTAGTCTTCCATGACACATAAATTATGAGTATGAGTCAAACTTTTCCTCTTTTTACTTGTTGTACTTTGAAAAGATATTGTGAATCATCAAGCAGCAACCCATCACACCATTTTAAAAAGCTAATTTATCATTTGTTGCTTGAATTTCATATCTCACAAATGAAAGAGAAATCATTTTAATGAATTTTAATTTTAAGGGTCATAAATTAAGGCTTCTTTTTGAAACATTTATGGATTTTTTTTCTGCAATTCAGTATATTTATGTTAACTAATTATCTCTAGAATTATCTCTTTTTATTGTTACTGGTATAGCCTACCATTCTCAGTCTGGATTCAAACTTCATGCCCATAAAGGATCAACAGGAAATGCCTTAGCGTGTTATCCAGCATATCCTTTTTTTTTTTCTTATTGATAACATTCTCACTATTTATAGTCTAATCTAGCAACACCATATCAAAGCTGTACGACGTCACTGCTAACGTAAATGGAACAGAATATTAATGGACGTCTTTATGAGTTTGTTTGGTGGTAACCATATACAGTATAATGAATGGATGTTGTATCTATGATGTCATCGAGAGGTTTCTGAAGAACCATTTTGAATTTCAGAATCTGCGGCTATCTTGGCAGTAGAATGGGCAAAGAGGTGGATCATCAGTGGACCTGAGGCAGGTTGAATGACACCTGGGTGCTCAAACGTGCCTTGTAAACACACCCACCTGTCAATCAAAGCAGTCACACTGTTAATTATGCATAACTGTAACCCTTAATATAATTTTGTACCAGGCTGTAAACATGTTTATTTCTGCTGTGAAATTGGACATTTTAACCTTGGGGCTTATGGAGATTTGTCCTGTGGTCAATCAGAGAGATTGGTAGAGGCGAAGAGGAGGAAAGGTCATGGGAGGGAACTGGTTCATGATTTATTTAATATCAAAAATATTAAGCTAAATGTAGGTCATGTAGCTGTGCGTTGTACATGGAGTTGACTTATCAGGAATCTAATTATTTTATTTGTCATAGAAAGCAGATATCTAATAAAAAAGAAAAGATGGACTACCCTTGATCCATTGTCAGAGATGAATAGACCACAATCATCAATTTATATGACTACAGTGACATTTTGTTTAGCCCATTGGTCACCTCTAATAAGACGTGAGTCCCAAAACATCTCTGTGTCTCACCTAGATAAGTTTGTCTGGCACAATTTTTAGCATAATGGTATTGTACTGACACTGATATTGTACTGTTTATATGCACGACCTCCTTCATATGACATTGTCTTGGAACAAAATGTATAATCTCAATGTGTAGTTTTGATCCAGTAAGCAACATGTTTTTGGACTGCTTACTCCAGTATTTCACAATGTAACCAATAGCAGCTAAACACACAAAATACTAAAGGCAAATAAAAAATAAAACCTTATGTAGTTCTTGGGTGAAAGTCAATGAGAATGAGACGGGGCTGGGAAAGAGAAGACAGAGTGCAAGTGATTGTCTACATCTCCTGACAGTCATGCTGCACCACTTAGTATAATTTTGTCAATACTGTTTGGTTACTTTAACTGTCATTTATTTCAGCTTTTGTGAAACATCTTGAAATTAGAGTTAACAAAGTGGAAAAACTCATCTAAAAAATTGCTGCTTCTTTGTTGTCACTTTTGGATCGATCCATTTCCGTGTAAATAATGGCAAATGTTTAAAAACCTCACTTAATCCTGTTTGTGAACTGGAGCTCTCAGTCCACTGATGTGTGTCCTGCTCAAACTCGCTCTTTATCATCTGACTCAGCTGATGGCTCCCTGCATGGGAATAAAGTTTTTCTACCTCTTTTGCCAGACTGGCAGATGGTCAACCCTAATTTGTTTCCTCTGGTAATTTCACCACACTTCCAACCTATGAGACATGGCTGAATATATAACTCACAGCCAAGAGACTCAGCATTACAGAGTTCATACAGTAATTTGTATTTAAACAAGTACCTCAGACCTGTCATTACAGGTGTGCGAGGCCCCCCAGTGCCACGCCCATCTAAACAAAAGTGACAGGAGCTGACAGGAGCGTTCAAAGTGACTTTAAACACTTTAAAACTTTGTTGTTGACCCCATATGTGTCTTAAGATTAACTAATGCATTTCGTTATGTTAAGATTTCATTTTGGACTTCTATTTTGCAATTTTTTATTTTTTATATTGGTAGTACTTTCTCTCCATTCAAAGCATGCAGCAAAATCTTCTGTTTTCTGCACAGGTGCTTTGATACAGAAATTACAAGTGTGTCTCACTACTGATGCTGGATAATGCTGTGTGTGTAAAAAAAAAGTGCACAGGTAAAATACAAATATGGAAATTATTTTATAATAT